>NW_026876945.1:0-204371 GCF_032173495.1 Musca vetustissima | reverse complement strand
CATTCGTTAGACTTAGTATGCTTGCCAATATTCCTAACCATTGGTATTTTCAGACATCATGGATGATCATGGTGAAATTTATTACTATTTGCAGTGTTAAATCCCTCATGTCATTTTTTTAAATATCCATAACTAAATAAATTAAAACGACAAATTCAATCCACCCCTATTATGACATAATCGATCCTTTCACTTTTCTAAGATTCACATGGAAACAAGTTAAGCCATTTTCTTTGCCATATATGATTTACATATGCAAATACCAAAAAAAAACATATGTATGTACGCCTGTGTTGTTTTTACATTAATGCAAATGTGATTAAATTAAATGCAATTATAATATGTTAAAATTTACTATATCCTAGTCGCGCCGACATAAATGTCAAGACTTGTCTCGTCTTACCATGGCAGAGCAATATGGACATATTTAACTATACTCTATGTTCAATCAGTTGTCCATGGATGGTCTTTCTTTGCTGTTCGTATGTATTTTTTGTTTTTGCCTTTATCAATTTACTTACGTTTCATACAGCCATCCGCATGCGGTGATTCACGCATCCAACCCGTACAGCAATCGTATATGACCTGTTGCGCCGATTTGTGACGTATGACATCGCGATAGGCCTGTTCGTGCACCAACTGGACGCGTGTGCACATTTGATTTGCATGCGTTTGCGGCTGACATGGTGTACTGACATGTTTCCAAATTGGTCGGCTATAGACTTCGGTTGTCTTGACGGGCATTGTTATGGTACGTTGTTGCACGCAAATGTGACGTCTGCGAGGAAAAGAAAAAAATAGTAGAAATTGAAGAAATGCATTGAAAAAGGACATCAGTGTTTTGTTAATGAGATATGTAGTATTGTTAAATAGAAATATCTATTTTTTAATTATGTTGTTATTTTAATTAATTGTGTGTTTTCAAAGTGTTGAATATTAAGCAGTTAACAGTCACTGCTGGAAGTGTTTATGTAGAAGGCGGGGAAAGTAGGTAATAGATGTAATAAAATAATAAGTATAGTACGGATCACTTTCGCAGATGAATTCTATCTATAATCTCTATCTATTTCGGCATATAAAGTCAATCTGATATCAAGAATATATACCATTTGCGGGATACAATGAAGGTATCAGTTGTTACCATTGTCTTGAAATTTCATTTTATCAAAATGTGGACCTGTGTCTGGAATGCAATAAGAGTGCCACTCCTCATAGGCCTATGGCTGTTAACAGATTTCTAAAAATTTCTATCATTAGTCTGGGATATATCATTTTGGAATGGTCCCAATAGAAGGGTACCCCCAATGTTTAGTATTTTTAAGAATTTTGGGCATGTTTTTTAAAAGAATTGAAATTAATTTTGTACATTGACCTACCAAAAATGATATCCGTCCACTTTTTAGGATAGTCCCCATATAATGGTACTCCTCATTATTAGGTATTTTGGGGAGTTTGGAAACGCGTTTCAAATAAAATTGCCAATCATTTGAAATGTTGAGCTTTTATTGGATTACACATCTTCCTAATAAAATTCAATTATATTGGTCGGTATTTTGGGCACTTTTTTACGAGTGGGCTCTTATTTGGTTCTCATTGGGTGTTAAATCTACCAAAAAATTTACATCATATGACCCGCCATATCTCTAAATTCCTGAACAATTACAGGTATTTTAAATGTACACCTCAAGGTGGAGATTGTTAAAAGTTCGGCCCGGTCGAACCTAAAGACATTTTTACTTGTTAGTATTTTCTAGGCCCTACCGCTGTCCGGGTACTCAAATAATTAGAGGCATCCTCTTAGAAATTGTATATGGGAATCGTCTTTGTTTTCAGTCCTTATTGGGATTATAATTTCATATTTCTAGTTGTACTTCTAGCGACCAGTGGGTTGCAAAATCTCTTCGGAAAACATTATAGGTATAGGTCCATTTATTTGATATATCTTCTGTATATAGTTGCGCCCGTATTTTAATTCGTGAGAATGGTATCGGATTTAACACCTATTTTACTAATTCGAGAACCGGTTAATTAAAATCGATATGAAGTGTACACGTGTCTTTAGACCAAATTCGTTTCATTTAGTTTGACGCCTATTTTGAAATGTCCATCTGTCTAGCTGGATGCTGCTGGTGATAACTTTCGAAGGGAGTAACCGAATTGGCCCATACTTTGTTTTTTTTCAATATTTCTTCTAAACCAAAATCAAGTTCGAAGATAGAGAATATCGGTCCAATATTTTTATCGAATCAATATCGAATATTGTGGGGCTTCCCTTCAGCCCCAATAAAAAAGAAAATAAATCTCATATTATCCGAATAAGAAACACTTAATTTTTGGATGGAACCTCAATAAAAAATCCGTAACTTACCGACTAATGTTACCACCAAAGTAATAAGATATATTGATCCACGTTTATCTCCTACATAATGTTCCCATCCTTTTTAATCTCTTTAAAGGTTTTTAGCCGAAGTTTCCCACCAAAATGGCAGTAATTTGACATATAAAAGTCCCACCACATTTCCAATATTTTGAAGTGACAAAAATTTGGCTTTCCGCATTCTTTGGTCCGAAAAAATCTTTGCAGAATATTTTCGACATTTGGCCACCGAATTAGCTGTAATTTGGAGGAGGAAAAACATCTTTGCAGGAAGTTTTCGATATAGGATCATGTTTTGACATATCTCCCATATAAAGGTCCGGCTACAATTTCGGTCTGATGAAGCCTTATTTTCCTATCAATTCGATTTTCAAAATTGAAGGTTTAACCGCATTTCCCCGCCAAAGAGGAATTCTGTGTTTTTAAACATTCTTCTTTTAAAAACATCTTTGAGGTAATTTTTTCAAATAGGTCCATTTTTGTTTGGGTACTTGACACCGTAATGGCAATGGCAATCTGTACACCAAACAACACATGTTACTCGCCTACGCCGATGACATCGATATAATGGGTCGAACATTGCGAGCGGTAACAGCCACCTTTGAACAAATTGAAAAGGAGTCTGCCAGTAAACGGCGAGAAGACCAAGCTGATGGTATCAACGCGCAAGATGTCCAGTAGCATCTGACCAACTGTGGAACTTGAAAACTACAGCTTCGATGTAGTCAAAGACTTTATATACCTTGCTACCGCCATAAATAAAACGAATGACATCACTTTCGAAATTCGGAGAAGGAGTGTGATGGCCAGCAGATGCTACTAAGTAAGTAAGTAAGCAGTTTAGAAACAAGGCCACCTCCCGCCAAACTAAACTCACACTTTACAAGACGCTGATACTACCCGTCCTATTATAAGGATCTGAAGCATGGGTACTTGCGCAAGCAGTTGAGACAGCTCTTGGGGTGTTTGAAAAAAAAAATTATCCGAAAGTTATATGGGCCGATCTGCATCAATGACGAATATCGGCGTCGAATGAACCATGAGCTTTACAATTTATACGCTAACATCGACATAGTCAGTCGTATTGAGCAGCAGCGACTACGTTGGCTAGGCCATATTGTGCGAATGAATGAGAATGCCCCAGCTCAAAAGGCATATAAAAGCGAGCCTACTGATGGTTCCCGTAGGGGTAGACCACGAATTAGATGGAAAGACTTAGTAGAAAACAACATCTTGGAACGAGGTCTTCCAAATTGGTGGATTTTGCACAAGACCGACGCGCTTGGAAATCTTTTTTAAGCTCGGCTTATGGAACAACCGTTCTGTAACAAGCCAGCTAAGTAAGTAAGTACTTTACACCGTCTCATTTAAATATAACGATATACAGTATCCGACCAAATTTAGATATTTTTAAGGTTTTAGCCGCATTTTTCCAATGACGAGGAATTTTGGGTCTTATTAAAAAAATATTCTTTCCAGCAATTTTTCGAAATAGAACCATGTTATCTTTGGGTCCAATCGCAGTTTTATTTATCAGTATTTTCCCAATGAAGCTTTAATTTTCTTCAATAGATGTCTAGTGAATTTAATATTTTCTCGATGCGTTTCAAAATAGGGTCATGTTTTTACATAGCCACCCACCATACCACCTAGTTTACTAACATGGGTGTCTGTAATTTGGTATTTTATATTATCAGAGTATGAAGAACCTACTAGTAGACAATTTACAATTACATAGTCAAAATTTTGACTTTTTGAACAATTAAATGAATTTTGAATGTACATCCTGATGCAGTTTTTAGTTGTTTCAATCTTTTTAATTGTTTTGCTTTTTTCAATTGAATAACTTTAAAATTCACTTCCAATCCGATTACCCGTGTATGACACCTTATGTAGTGAACGTAACCAGTTTTACTTTCATTTGTTCCAAAATTAATGTCAAACATTTTTTTGAACTGGTCAGGATTAAGAGAATTGTTGGGGTAGTACCCTGATAATGGTGATCATGACATTTCATTTAACGTTATACAAAGTGGAGACATTCGTCATTGGTATTTGGTGAGTGGTCAGGGCTATGATACTGTGGTTTGAAGTCGACTCAATGCTCCAAACAAAATATTTATTTATACTTTGCAACATTTGTTATAGGGTAATAGTCCAAAAACCCTCATTTTCAAAATTTATAATGTCCACATTTATTTTTTGTAATGTCTGGAAATGATCTATATATTTAGTCTGTATTTGAACGAACGAATTCTTTATATATAATACCGAATTTTACCGAGTTTCTCGTAATACCTTAATTCACTCACTGTATTCACCTTAGATTAAAGGCAAGTTGCATGTTGGTTGCAACACTTTCCAAACAACTGAACGTGTAAACTGCAGTTGTCGACATTGTTGACGACAATTGGATTGGCTGGCTGTTGTCAACCTTTAGTCAAAAGTTGTACCACAACAACATAATCAGTGTCATTTTTAAAAGTCCTCCCAACAACATGAAAAGTTGTAGGTACTCTCCGATGTTGTTGTTCTTCGTTGCTTTTATGTTGGTGGGATTTAAAGTGTCATAGTGATTGCTTGATTTAATGCAACAAATCATTAAACTCAAAAACTCGCTAACAAACTAAATTCTTCTCGTTGAAATGTTGTTGTTAAATGGGCAAAGTGATAATCCCGCTGTTGTTGTGTACCAAATTGTGAGATGCTGCTGCAGCATTGGCGGCAACAGACGTTGTGTTTTTTCTTTTACATTCTCAGTTCAATTATTTTATTTTGTTGTTGAATTTTGTTTGTTTTTTCGATACAACCACACCAAATGCCAACATTTGACAATGTGAGTCTTTTGCCATTCGTCGTTGTCGTCATTCACATTGTCACCGTCGTCGTCATACTGTCTGAGGTGAAGTGTTTTGTGCTCATTTTTTTCTTGTTGAGATTTGCCATAGCATGGCAATGGGTGGATGATGGCGGTAGGTGGATAGACTTTTCCTTCATGAGGAGATGATGTGTTTTCTGTAAAAAGGTGTGTCCTCCTCTTGTGTTCAAAGTTTGTAGGTTGGGTTTGATTCAATTTTTATACTATTTACCATAAAATGGAGGCGATATTAATCTTGTCATACTATTTGTAACATCTGGATATATTTGTTTGTGCCATTTATGGAGGTTCCGAACGATTACAGGAATTTTGAATGTCCATCGCATGGTGGACGAACTTTTTTATTTGTTTTTATTCAAATTTTTAAGGTTCCCGAATGCATGGTCCAATAAACCCGATATTCCTACTTTATATATGTTAAAAAAATTGCATGATATGACAAGTTTGGATACTCCATTAACTTCATAGTATAAATGTTAAGGTGTTATTTTTAAACCACATAGGATTCGCCATTTGTTTTATTTTTATCGAAAACTTGACCATATGTCGCCAAGGTACCAGAAGGACCTTCGAAATTATTAAAGATTCGATAAAATTGTATTACAATCGAGTACGGTTATAGCGAACTAGTAGGGGTCAAGCAAATTACAGTCGAATACGGTTATAGCGAACTAGTAAGGGGCTTAACAGAAAAAAATATATATTCAGTTAGAAATTTGTGGGTTTGTGTCCTTGTTGACAATTCTTAACCTGTTTCTCCTTATCTTTAATAAATCTAACAGCGTTAAAGTAAAAATTAACTTTTGTCAGGATTGTCATCGTCTGTATTACGTATATTTCTAGCAAGTTCGTTCTAACCAAATTAAAAAATATGAAAACTGAATGTTGGGACCGAATAAATAGTTCGTTATAAAAAAGTTCGATATATCCGTAGTTCGCTATAAGAGTAAAGATTCATATGAACAATATGTCCTAAAACTACGGGACGAAGAAATGTGTTCGCTATAAACAAAGTTCGTTATAAGCGTACTCGACTGTATATCGAAAAATGAACTCTCAGACGTCAATCGCTTCATATTCGAATTACAATTTTTTAAAATGTTAAACTTTATTGGAGGGATACCAGATCAGGCGGATCCATGAGCTCCATCTTCATGTGCCATTTTGAATATTAAACTGTCCTTTTGTAGGGAGGTAAAAATTGATACATAAAACATTTAGCAAAATGTTACACATTATATGACGGTGGTACCAGACATTCTTACCGAAGTTTGGTAAAAATGTTACAAATCAAGACAGACAGACGAAGGATCATTTGCGAATCTAAATGGAATTTTATACAAATGTTGTCAGATTGTTTGCCTGCTTTTTATACCCTCCACCATAGTATGGAGGGTATATTAATTTTGTCATTCCGTTTGTAACTCACCGAAATATTCATTTCCGTCCCTATAAAGTATATATATTCATGATCAGGGTAAATTTTTAAGACGATCTAGCCATGTCTGTCCGTCCGTCCGTCTGTTGTAATCACGCTATTTTTTGAAGGAATTGAGATAGGGTGCTGAAATTTTGCATAGGTTTGTCTTTTGTTTGCAGGCAGGTCAAGTTCGAAGATGGGATATATTGGCCCACGTTTAGGTATAGCTCTCATATAACAGTACCCCCCAATTTTCGGTATTTTGGGGTTCTTGAGCGCGTTTTTCAACCGAATTCACTGAAATTTGGTACATTGGGTTCTTATTGGGTAGTAAATATATCCACAAAAAATTATAAATATATGTCCACTTTTTCTTGTAGCCCCAATATAACGGTACCTCCTAATTTTCAGTATTTTGGGAGGTTTTTATCGTATTTTTACACCGAATTGGCTGTAATTTAGTATTTTGAGTGTGAGTAGTAGGTACCAAATCTCTCCACAAAAAATTATAAATATAGGTAATTTTTTCGGATATCTCCCAAATAAGGGTACCCCCCAATTTTCGGTATTTTTGGGTTCTTGAGCGCACTTTTCAACCGAATTCGCTGAAATTTGGTACATTGGCTTATTATTGGGTACCAAATATCTCTATTAAAAATTGTAAATATCGGTCCACTTTTTCATTTCAAATACCTGTCAGTATACCTGTGGTGAAGGATATCCAAAGTTCGGCCCGGCCGAACTTAATGCTTTTTCACTTGTTCACTTTTGTATTTTTTGTCCAAGTTTTGGTATGGGAGTTATGTCATACGTCAATTACCAAATTTTCTGATTTTTTTAAGATTTTGAACACTTTTTTTCACTAAATTGGTGATAATTTGATATTATTGGGTAGCAAAACTTCCATTTAAGAAATATCACCCACTACCCACTTTTTAGGGAAACCACCATATAGCTGCACCTACAAACATTCGGTATTTTACATTTTTCGACAATAATATTTTTCACATTTCAACTCAAGTTTTTAATCGATTTACAAATATATATTTTCCAATAAAATTTATTCTAAATAGAGTCTTGAAATTTATCACCTGCTCTCGCATATACGGTCATAGCGTAAGGGTTATACATCTGTCGACTAAACCGACCATCACTTTCATACATGTTTATTTAATTCGTTTGTAATGCCGCACATAAATTTTGCTAACGTCATTAGTGCTGTTAATTTTTCCACTTCTCCAGATTTTGTTTCTTTTATTTTTCTGCTAGCAAAATATGTTGAAGGAGACTCTATGAGTTATTAAATGTTTCCATCAGCTTTAAGTGGTTTCATCCCACTCATAGGTGTTGGCGAATGCAACATTGTTTATTTGTCTGTTTAAGATATTAAAATTGTTATTTATGATTGGAAATGTAAATTCGAATACGATGATGTTGACTCTTAAGCTCTTGTTTTGACATGTACAAGCCAAAAATCAGATTGGATTTTAAAATCAAAATTTCAAAGGAAGTATTATATTAAACTTGGTGAGGGAAAAATAAATTCAAGTTGCACTTTTAAATTTTGGTTTTAGATATAAAATAATATCAACATTTATTTTGTAATTCTTTTGACATTTATTATGTGCGTTGAACATAACTTAAATGTCAAAGAATGTATAAATTCCAAAAAGGTGCTGACAATGCCGAACTATCAATGTGTTAATTGTAAGGATGCTCTTTGGTTCTCCTAATCCCATTCGTGATTTGTGATCCATAATGACATGCTTTTGCCGGTTTGTTATATTTGCCTCAAGTGTTCCAGCCATTCATACATCCACCCATTTATAACAAGGGACGAACGTACACTTGAGAAAAACTTCCGTATTTTGTTGTTATTCTTTCATCCACTTTTCTTTCTTTATATGCTTGTTTACAGTTTTTTTTTTGCATTTCAAATTCGAAAAATATCCACTTAAGTTAAGGTTGATTTATGACCGGTCAATGATTCTTCTTATTCTACCATACAGACAGACTCTTCACGTTTGAGACAATTTAAGGTGGAGTTGTTGGCACAAGATTCGTTATGGATGCCCAGGCCAATAAATGGAAAGTGCTGGATGATTTGAAACACCAAACTTCATCAATTACAGCACTTTGCCTAACTATAGGAGGTGTTGTTCAATATATACTTGTATATTGAAGATGTATGTATATTTATACATTTTTGAAAGCACGACCGATGATGATGATCTTGG
Source organism: Musca vetustissima (assembly GCF_032173495.1). Classification (NCBI taxonomy): domain Eukaryota; kingdom Metazoa; phylum Arthropoda; class Insecta; order Diptera; family Muscidae; genus Musca; species Musca vetustissima. The sequence continues at coordinate 195,459 of NW_026876945.1, read as the reverse complement.
TGATATGTCTAATGTAGACAAATTGCTGTCGAGAGGGGATTGGAATAATAAGTTATGGGAAATTTGAAAAATATATATACATTCACTATAAGCTAGGCCATTTCAATATCCCGTCCCATTTTGGGTATTTAACGTGATTTTCAAAGCTTTATTTTTTAGGGAAGATTTCGGGGTTTCAGAGAATAAAAAAGTACAAGAGCTTGAAATTCCAATAGATCCCGATATAGCTTTGAAATTTTGTACATATAGTTCTAATACTCCTGAGAATGAGATATATCAGTGTAGACTTATAGTTGGTATAGCCCCCATATAGTGAAAGCCCCATTTTTTTATTTGAAGACCGCTATTCAATTGAATAGATTGAATTTGGTACTTGGGATTCTCATTTTCAAATGTTTTCACCTTACAAAAGATTATCAATATTTAATTAAGTGTAGGTTTAGGTACGTATTTTAGGCAATTCTGTAATTCAGGTATTTTGGGAACGTTTTTCATCCGAATTACCTATAATTTGATATTTTAGGTGGTAAATTAGTGTAAAAATGACTATAGCGTAGCTCCTATATACAAGTAAGATTTTAGGTATTCTGAGTATCCACAACATGGGGAGACTATAAAATTTGACCGCCCAATTTAGCGACTTTTTTACTTCCCATCCTTCAACTAGCTTTTCTGGTCACGACCATTATATATGTGCGAGAATAAAACCAAAACATTGCATACCAGGTCAGGGCGGTACGCGGATTCGAAGGCCCTCAAAGAGGAGTGCTCTTCAGATTTGGGTCATAATTCGTCGTCCGTGGTTATTAACCCGATCGTTTTTATACCCTCCAACAAAAGGTAGAGTGTATATTAAAATTGTCATTCCGGAGACCCCACAAAGTATATCTTCAGATTTGGGTAATAATTCGTCGTCCGTGGTTATTAACCAGATCGTTCTTATACCCTCCAACAAAAGGTAGAGTGTATATTAAAATCGTCATTCCGGAGACCCCACAAAGTATATATATTCTAGATCAGAATAAAATTCTATGTTGATTTACGTAGGTCCGTCTATCTGTTCGATGGAGATCGCAATATTTAACACACAGCTCTGACATTTTGCACAGGCATTGTTAGTACTCCTATGATGTTTGGTATTGCAAATGGGATATATCGGTCCATGGGATATATCGGTCCATGCTTTTCTGCATAAAAGAGGCAGTCCGTGAGGACAGCATGTTAATTGTTTGTGTTATGTGTATTTGTTCGACGTCGCCACTGCTTGGGGCAAGGTTTTTTTGCTTTGGGATACCAGCTCGGACTTGCGTCGAACTGGGAGAGGCTTCGGTCTCGAGCCTGAGCGAAGGTTTTTCCGTACCGCGGGTGTCAGGTGCCCCTGGATCTGTTGATCCAGCCTGACAGTTGGTGTGGCCCCCTGGGGAGCTTCGCGGGGGTTGTGGTTTTGCCCCTCACCAAGGCGGAGAGTATGCCTTCTGCATGCTCTCCAATTGGTACAGCACTTCGGTGCGGGTGCGCTGGTGGGCGCATATCCGCCTGTGGTTCAGCCACTGCGAGGTAGGCCTATGGGCGGGTACTCGCACAAAACACTTCAAGATACTGTCGACGTACGGAGTACGTTTATGCTAGAAAGTGTAAATATGCCCATTAAAAATGTCTGTTAGCGCCAGGTTACACTTAGTGTAGTCTAGATCTGAACTACATATATAATATATATTAGCCCTCATCACAACCATAATCCAATATTCTAATTTCTAACATTTATACAGCATGTCACCAACTCAACAAACCCCCAATACCCATACCAACCCCCATATCGTTCCCTTTCGAACCACCACCACACAAAAAATGCAACGGTAATTTGTCCAGCAATTCGTTTAGATGTCCGTTTGTTTGGTACGCATTTAAAACAATTTCAAAATTGAACGTGAGAAGCACGTTTCTGTTGCATTTACAACAAAAATAATCGATCGGACGGACAATGTGAACAAAAAAAGGGAAAAAGTGTTGGCTTCTGACCATTAGCATGAACGCCAATGACGATTTTGATGATGATGGTAGGCTAAGTCGTCGTCGGAGGTAGGAGTAAACTCCACAGATGCTAAGCATGACTGTTGTTGCCACTTAGTAGTTAGTCGTTTATGGACCACTGTTTCAGTAGTTTGTTTTCAGTTAGTTCGTTCTTTGCTTTTAAATGAAGCACCTTCATACCATATAACCATAAAGTGCAACCGGTTTCTTTCAATTATAACTGTACACAAAAGTTTGAAGCCGTTTTGTGAAATACTTCGTTTTTTGTGTTGTTGTCAGGAAGAGGACAACACAAACACGGGTTTGATGCTGTTGTGGCCTTTTATTGATGTGTTGGTGGAGATTTGAGGCATCACGCTATTAGAACGTCAGACAATATGGGGGCAGGCAGGCATTTTATGCTAACCTAATGATTGTTGTTTGGTTAGTTGATCAGTTGGTTGTTAAAGAAACAATAACAACAACAATATATGAAATTTATTATGGAACATAAAATGAAATTATGGTAACATAAATATCAGCATTATTGTTGTTGTTTTTGTTGTTCTCATTTATGACCGGTTATTGTTGAACCAAAAATTAACAAACTCAATTGAAAAAAGGGTTTCAATAGACTTTTGTGGTAAATGCTTTGCAATTTGATTAAAAACTACAAATTGTATTTTCATGATGCTCACAGAGTGTGAGAATTGATCGCAAAATGGTTGTACTGTTGAGTATGGTTATAGCAAAGTAGTAGGGATCAATCGAATTAGTTCGTTATATCCAAGGTAATCCAAATATAGGTTTAGCAGGAAATATATATATTCACATAGAAACTGGTAGGTTTTGTGTCCTTTTTAACAAATTTTAAGCTGCTTCTTTTTTCTTTTATGAAACCGACATTACAGATAATATTTCTTTGAATGGTTGGAGAAAAATTAAAAATTAAGTCCCTTATACCAAATTTTTATTAAGGGGACCCCCCCATTCTCGGGGTCAAAATTTTTGTTGATATAATTCGAACCTACACTGATTAAAGAATGTCTCTACAAAGTTTCAAGTGAAAATCTCAAGAACTCTTGAAGATATAGCCGATTTATTGTGTCAGCATCAAGTGACGGCTGAAGGGCTTCTCAAACTTTAAACGCGTTTTTCTCTAAACATTTTTTTGCGAATGGCGGGCACGATAACTCAAAAACTAATAATCCAATCGGTTCCAAATTTTGCAACGTTTCTCTGTGAGTGTATAGCTCTCGTATGAAGTAGGATAAAGTCAATCGGTGAAGAACTTCCTTATTTTTTAACTTGGTTTTTGGTAAAAAAATCGGCGATTTTCCAAAAATATTTTTTCAAAGGTCCACCATTTTGTTAATTTTAGAGCGAAGTCAATAATCCTAGTTCATACGAGAGCCAGACATGTACTCTTTCTAACACCGTTGGAATTTTCGGATTCCGATGTTCCAGTGAGGAGTTGTCATGCCCGCCATCAAAAATAAGGACTTTTCTTTAATTACAAAAAAAAAACAACAAAACAATAACAAAAATTTTTTGTAAATTATTTTTCTTCTCTTTTAAATCTTCAAATATATATGTGCAAAGTTACAAACCTTAACAAGCATTTGTATTCATTTACCAGCCCATTGGCTAAAGCGTTAACAAAAATCGTGTCTAATTGTAGTCGAAATAAAGTCGTTTATTTCGGCCCTGACCGAACTATTGATAACCACAATGACGCGGACATTCACATTACCTAAAATTTGTCGGGATACTTATATGAGACCAATTTCCTGTAAATTATTGCCAGGAGAAAACGAAATACCAATCTACAGACACTCAAATTGGAAAATTAGACTAAGACGAAAAATCACTTGACCTTTGTATGGGGGGTGTGTAGAAACATTGACATTCGGGACAATGGTCCCGAAATTCCAAATTACAGTCACTTCATACAGAAACATAGGCCGATATTGATAATTTTTGGTAGAGAGATTCGAAACACAACGAGATCCAAAAATAAATAATTACAACACATTTTGGTCAAATATAAAACAATCTGATTTACCGATATATGAGGGCTATACCTAAACGTACAACGATATTGGTCATTTTGTGCACCATCAGCCTTATGACTAATGAGGGTATATACACTTTGATATGGCAATCGAAATATTTGTTTTAGACCCCATTTTTCTCTGGACCAAATCCGTTCCAGACAATTTAGTATCTACCCACAAAATGTACAAAATTGTGATAAAAATTAAATTTAAATATCTGGAAATGGACTATCCGATTTGAATAAAACTTTGTAAACCCTTATCAAAGTTAGATCAACACCGAACATCGGACCCTTTATCCCACTCCTCCCACAAACATTGGGACTATTGGTCTACTCCTTCTGAGTCAAATTTTTCAATTTGACCCTTTGACTTTACCAAGCCTAGATCAAGTCTGAAGGGGGAACCCGTCACCCCTCTCCTTCTTGTACTTTCCTCTCAAAGGGTCAATATTTTATAAACTTGTAAATTTAATTTGAAGCGAATAGAGCATCCGATTTGATCAACACAAAATCAGAAAAAACTCTGCAATACAAAACATATATGTCATTTAAACCGAATAATAAAACTTCCGCAAACCATAGGCAGAGAGGGTATATATCTGTCGGCAACACCGACATTTCTTACCACAAGTGAAAATCACCGAGAGTCCTAGTGCGCATTCATTGCAAAAATGCTATATTGATTATAAGAAAATTTGGTACTCTCGAAGTATTTAAATAAATTATAGTTAATTCGATTGAAAAGCGTATCCACAGAAAAACGAAATTTGGAAAATATGAAAATATGAGGCCTAACCTAACAATTGGGCCAATATCGATAATATTTAGGTAGGAAGGTTTGACACCCACTAAACATCTAAATTACAGATAATTCGGTTGAAAAAGTGTGAAAAGTATTGGGGATAAGGTTATATGAGGATTATACCAATAAGTGGACCGAAATATCATATTTTAATTACAAACATCTTGTTGCAATGTATGTGCAATAATATATCTTAAATACTGCGAGCTCTTTCGTGATTTCAACAGACGTTCAGACTGCCAGGCAGGAGGGATATGATTAAATCAACAAAGAATTTTAGTCTGAACAAGAATATGCAGTAGCGGGCAAATTAATAGCAGTTCAGTACTGCTTCTTAATATATGCGCTATAATTTTTGTAAAAAAATGTTAAAAGTTGATTTCTTTCTACATTTTTAAATCGATATTTTGTTGCATATTTTATGCCATTGCTATTTAAAGAATGAAGATAATCTGAAAAATTTTACCGACATTTTTGTTGACCTTTCTCTTATGTTCGCTTGCATAATAATAGCAGTGGAGTAAGAAAACGTGTAGAATCGCATTAATATTAAAATTTTTAGTTTGTTATTGTGATCAGAATATTTTTGGCTTATAATAATTTTTAAAAAAAAATCCAAATACGTGCACTTTCTGTTAAAAAGTTTTGGAAAATGGGCCGCGGAAAACATTGACCAGAAAAACGAGAACTCACTCAAAAATTGATTTCTGAAGGAAAAACTTACAAATTTATACTAGATGTGTTTGGCTGTTCTGAGAAAATGATCTCTAACGCCATAAAATGGTCTCCCAAACCAGAAACGCGTGGGAGAAATAGAAAAATCTCTCAATTTGATGAAAAAATAATCTATGAGCCCGAGATGAGCCCAAATAATCTGTTACGGAATTGAAACAAAAATTTAACCTTGAGTTCATGCATGTACAATCAGGAGACTCTTGGTGCATCACAATTTGTATTCTAGATCTCCCAGAAAAGTACCTCTACTTAAAAAAATACATACCTTCAAAAGATTAAAATTTTCAAAAGAGCACCTATATTGGCCTATGTTTAAGTGGCGTAACATTTTATGGTCTGACGAGACCAAAGTGGTTTATAATTTAATTTAAAGAGAGCAAAAAAACTAATAAATAAAAGAAAAAAGAATTTTAAATTCTTTTGTTTGTAAATCAAGAACACCAAAATTGTATGTTCAATATAATAACTGCTATTATAATGCACGCTACTGTATATCGCGGAATTAACGTGAAAAGACAATAAGTCCTATTTTCCTAGAAATTAACATTTAGATACAGACATGTTCAATAAAAAAACACATCGATAAAAAAATCTGCAACAATGTCAATTGTTGTTGCTGGCTTGTAGTGATGAGTAAAGACGCTAAGTCTAATGTCGCTGGTTGTTATTGACTCTCCCGTAACATTGTAAAACATGGACTTACTATCTTTACATGTTAAGCCAGCAATACACAGTATGGGGTCTCTGGTGAATATTTCGAGGTTTTGCATGCAGAGGACCAATTTAATATGCACTTCAGAATCAGTGTCGGAGTCTGAGTTGGAAAATTAAATAGTCTTTGATTTAATTTTATCAAAACTTTTCCTACATATAAAAAATGTAATTATTACATTTCCCATTGGAAGCCTTAAAAATGAGGTTGGTTATAGCATTCCTTATAAACAAAACCAAAATTAAACCAGTGAGCGGAGCAGTACAGTCGAACGGGGCCGACCATACGATACTACCACGGGACTCTAACTTTCTGCGGATTTTTACTCCGAGCCTGGGCAATAGTTCGTGATAGTTGCACCCTCTTGCCCGATTAGAGGTTAACAACACCTCTCCCTTACATATATTTTCCGAATATTATTAATAATTACTTTTCCATATTCGTGGGTTGTGTTGTGATTTTCGGCATATAATTGTGGCCTATAGATCGACTCGAAAAACACACCAAAAATTAAGTTTTCGATCCACTTCATTTCAATCATCACCGACCATACCTGCATCCTCATGAAAAATTTCAAAGCGATCAGCGTTATATTTCCGCCCGCTAGTGTGGTAATGGTTTTCTAAATAATATTTGAATACGTAAGCACCTGTACATATTTACGTGTAACTCCCACACCCGAGTACATACGACAATTTAAAGGCCAACCACTCTTCTTGGATATACTATCAACTTCTCGGCTCTATGTCCTTCAGGAGTAAATATATACGCTATAGAATACAAATGTTGAAATTTTTCACATAAATGTCAGGGTCCATTTGACCCTGAAACTATAATAATGTCAATGGTATAATAATATAAGGTAACAGCAAGTGTAGTTGTACAACAAACCATACAACAACCACATGGAAACATACACATTATAGAAAAATTTACTTACTTTAAAACGACATATTTTGGAATTCTCAAAATACTATTTCTTTTAATTGTGCCGTTGACAGTTATATGTGTAACACATGTGAAAATGCTGGAAATTGCGAGTAATTCCATGAAGAAAGATTTACTGTTTCAAACTTTCATACCAGCACTTTTTCACTTATATGCCTTTTAAAACACGAAAATTATGTTTTAGTATTTTACAAATCATTTTTACAAGTCATCTAATGTTTTCTTTCAGTGTATTTTCATTTTATAACTCACTTTGTAACAATTCCATTTTTTTAATTTATGTAAACACAAATTTCCCATAACATATTAATATCAACAAATTAAAGACAATACAATTCATTAGTACAACTATAAAAACAACAACAACCACTTAGAAAACAAAATATTAAAACAAATTGAGGCAAAAGAGTTATCCGACAAAAATTATACTGGTTGTCATTAATTATGTAAAACGTGATATTTTGTTATATCAACAATGGCGAACAAATTAATTTTGAGCAAACTTCATTTCCAAAAACCAATCACCACAACCAACACCTTCATCGTGATTCGGAAATTATGATTATGACGATATGATCATAATTGTGATCTCCCTGTTGATCGGCATTACCCTTATGTTGTTTTTAGGTCATCTTCGATTCTGACCAATAGTAATTTGTAAAAAACAACCAAATCTCAAAAATCATTATGTTTTTCAGAGGCAATACAAAACGAAAAATTCCAAAATCATCTAATAAATACATTATGTTTATTTAGAAATAACAAAAAATATGATGAATCAAAACAAATTCCCAAAATGAAGCGAAAAATGATGTCTATCAATTCACAAGCTAACAAAGAAATTACGATAACAAAAAATAATAAAATCATACAAAATGTTTTTTGCCTAAAGCGAAATGCTATCTTCTTTTTTTTTTATTAGGGGAACTATTTTCAAAATTGGTATTAAAGTACCATAAATAGTTTCCATTCCATATATCCATTTGGCCATAACTCATCTCCAAGGTAGACAAACTACCTTTTAAAATAAAAAATATGAAAGGAAACAAAATGCTTAACAAAGACCCCGCCATAATTATGTGATAATCTTGTCATGGACAATCAAAGGCGACAGACTTGAATTAATTTATTGTTTTCATATAAAAAAATAAATTAAATCAATATATAGCTTTTAGTAGATTTTAATTTGAGATAATCGATTTCCCACGAAACGAAACCCGTTGAACATCAATTTGTAATATTTCTTTTATTCAAACGATTTTTTCAAATTCGTTGGCTACCAGATTTATCTCACACAAAATAATCACTCAGAAACCTATTTATACCCTCTACCACACTGTGGTACAGGGTATTATGTCTTTGTGCATATGTTTGTAACAGGTAAAAGGAAACGAGATAGACACATGGTTCATTTTGAGAATATGCATAAAATCATTTTCTGAGCCGATTTACGCATGTCCGTCTGTCCGTGCGTCCATGTATTTTTGTGAACAAAGTACAGGTCGCATTTATGATCCGATTTGGATGAAATTTGACATAGGTCACTTTTTTGGCCCTATTGAAATTGGGAAAAATCGGTTCAGATTTAGATATAGCTCCCATATATATTTTCGTCCAATTTAATGTAAAAGGTGCACCAAAGTCTCTATATATCGTCCGATTTGCACGAAATTTGGCACAGCGTAATCAATTAGGTCTAGAATGATGTGTGTTAAGTTTCCTGAAAATCGGTTCAGATTTACATATAGCTCCCAAATATATTTTCGTCCGATTTAATGTGCATGGTCCACCAAAGTCCCTATATATCTTTCGATTTGCACGAAATTTGGCACAGAGTAATGAATTCGGCCTAGAATGTTGTGTGTTAAGTTTCCTGAAAATCGGTTCAGATTTAGATATAGCTCCCATATATATTTTCGTCCGATTTAATGTAAATGGTCCACCGAAGTCCCTATATATCTTTCGATTTGCACGAAATTTGGCACAGCGTATTTAACTAGGTCTAGAATGGTGTGTGTTTTAATTCTCCTAAAAATCGGTTCAGATTTAGATATAGCTCCCATATATATTTTCGTCCGATTTAATGTAAATGGTCCACCGAAGTCCCTATATATCTTCCGATTTGCACGAAATTTGGCACAGCGTATTTAACTAGGTCTAGAATGGTGTGTGTTTTAATTCTCCTAAAAATCGGTTCAGATTTAGATATAGCTCCCATATATATTTTCACCAGATTTCATGTAATTGGTTCACCAAAGTCCCTATATATCTCTCGATTTGCACGAAATTTGGCACAGTGTAATGAATTAGGTCAAGAATGATGTTGGTTAAGTTTCCTGAAAATCGGTTAAGATTTAAATATAGCTCCCATATATATCTTCGTCCTATTTAATGTAAATGGTGTACCAAAGTCTCTATAAATCTTTCGATTTGCACGAAATTTGGAACAGCGTAATGAATTAGGTCTAGAATGATGTGTGTTAAGTTTCGTAAAAATCGGTTCAGATTTAGATATAGCTCCCATATATATTTTCGTCCGATTTAATGTAAATAGTATATCTTTCGGTTTTGACGAAATTTGGCACAGCGTAATGAATAAGGTCTAGAATGACGTGTGTTGAGTTTCCTGAAATCGGTTCAGATTTAGATATAGCTTCTATATCTGACCAAATGAAAAATTTAGTATCGGTTGCAGAATGACATGTTTGTGGATCCAATTTCATTTTACTGGTTCTTTAAAAATGTGACGCCTGTTAGAATTCATCTGTTGAATATACCCAAAGCGGTGAAGGGTATCATATAGTCGGCCCCGTCCGACTTTACTGCTTTCCTTACTGGTTTTTCAATAAGGTAGTAATTTGCAAGCTTCCAAACAATAGTAAAGTTCCTTACAAAAAATAATTATTTTAATTTTTTTAAATATATATTCAATTAAATAATCTACACTTTTCGTGAATATTAAACATTTCACATATTAAAGTTGTCTCTTCTTTTCCTTAATCATAACTAGACCTCGGATTTTGCATATTTGCATATTTTTTAATAATGAAGATATCGAAATTCTGATTGGACACAAATTCGTTTCAAAGGATTTAGAATTATTTGAAGGGTTCATATTTTTTAATTTTTTGCATATTTGCATATTTTGCATATGCACGAGATATGCAAAAAATATGCAAAATATGCAAAAAATATGCAAAATATGCAAAAAATATGCAAAATATGCAAAATATATGCAAAATATGCAAAAAATATGCAAAATATGCAAAAAATATGCAAAATATGCAAAAAATATGCAAAATATGCTAGGTCGATATGCAATAAATATGCAAAATATATGCATAAAATATGCAAAATATATGCTAAAATATGCAAAAATATGCAAAAAATATGCACGGTATGCTAGGTCGATATGCGATAAATATGCAAAATATATGCAAAAAATATGCACGGTATGCTAGGTCGATATGCTATAAATATGCAAAAATATGCAAAATATGCAGAATATGCAAAACTATGCAAAATATGGAAAAATATGCAAATATATGCAAAATATGCAAAATATGGAAAAATATGCAAAATATGCAAAAATATGCATATATGCAAAAAATGCAAAATATGCAAAAAATATGCAAAAATATGCAAAATATATGCAAAATATGCAAACATATGCAAAATATGCAAAAATATGCAAAATATGCAAAATATGCAAACATATGCAAACATATGCAAAATATGCAAAAATATCCAAAATATATGCAAAATATATGCAAAATATGCAAACATATGCAAAATATGCAAAAATATGCAAAATATGGAAAATATATGCAAAATATGCAAACATATGCAAAATATGCAAACATATGCAAAATATGCAAACATATGCAAAATATGCAAAATATGCAAAAATATGCAAAATATATGCAAAATATGCAAACATATGCAAAATATGCAAAAATATGCAAAATATGCAAAAATATGCAAAATATGCAAAACTATGCAAAATATGCAAAAATATGCAAATATATGCAAAATATGGAAAAATATGCAAAATATGCAAAATATATGCAAAAAATGCAAAATATGCAAACATATGCAAAATATGCAAAAATATGCAAACATATGCAAAATATGCAAACATATGCAAAATATGCAAACATATGCAAAAATATCCAAAATATATGCAAAATATATGCAAAATATATGCAAAATATGCAAACATATGCAAAATATGCAAAAATATGCAAAATATGCAAAAATATGCAAAAAATATGCAAAATATGCAAACATATGCAAAATATACAAAATATATGCAAAATATGCAAAAAATATGCAAAATATGCAAAATATATGCAAAATATGCTAGGTCGATATGCAATAAGTATGCAAAATATATGCATATATGCAAACATATGCAAAAAATATGCAAAATATGCAAAAAATATGCAAAATATGCAAAATATATGCAAAAAATGCAAACATATGCAAAATATACAAAAAAATATGCACGGTATGCTAGGTCGATATGCGAGAAATATGAAAAAAATATGAAAAATATAGGCAAAAATATGCAAAATATGTGCAAACATGAGCAACATATTTCACATATGCAATCATTTTAATCAAAAAAAAGTTTTCGAATTTGTGTGCTTTCTTTATTTTTAACCTATAGAAATCTAATTGTTTATGTATGCGTTTCATGGTTCAACTGTTAGATTTTTGGGGCATTATGAAAAATTTGCTAAATATATGTATAAAACATGCAAACATATATAACCGTTATATGGCGATATACTAAAACGTGGACCGATATATCCCATTTCCAATACCAAACATCCTAGGAGTAATAATAATATATGTGCAAAATTTCAAAGTTCTATCTTTAATATTGCGACCTAGCATACCGTGCATATATTTTGCATATTTTTGCATATTTTGCATATTTTTGCATATTTTTGCATATTTTTGCATATTTTGCATATGTTTGCATATTTTGCATATTTTTGCATATTTTGCATATTTTTGCATATATTTGCATATTTTGCATATTTTTGCATATTTTTGCATATTTTGCATATTTTTGCATATTTTGCATATGTTTGCATATTTTGCATATGTTTGCATATTTTGCATATATTTTGCATATATTTTGCATATTTTTGCATATTTTGCATATTTTTGCATATTTTGCATATTTTTGCATATTTTGCATATTTTGCATATATTTTGCATATTTTGCATATTTTTGCATATTTTGCATATTTTGTACATTTTAGCATATTTTGCATATGTTTGCATATTTTGCATATGTTTGCATATGTTTGCATATTTTGCATATATTTTGCATATTTTTGCATATTTTTGCATATTTTGCATATTTTTGCATATTTTGCATATTTTGCATATATTTTGCATATTTTGCATATTTTTGCATATTTTGCATATTTTGTACATTTTAGCATATTTTGCATATGTTTGCATATTTTGCATATGTTTGCATATGTTTGCATATTTTGCATATATTTTGCATATTTTTGCATATTTTGCATATTTTTGCATATTTTTGCATATTTTGCATATTTTTGCATATTTTGCATATTTTGCATATATTTTGCATATTTTGCATATTTTTGCATATTTTGCATATTTTGTACATTTTAGCATATTTTGCATATGTTTGCATATTTTGCATATGTTTGCATATGTTTGCATATTTTGCATATTTTGCATATATTTTGCATATTTTTGCATATTTTGCATATGTTTGCATATTTTGCATATTTTTGCATATTTTTGCATATTTTGCATATGTTTGCATATTTTGCATATATTTTGCATATTTTTGCATATTTTTGCATATTTTGCATATTTTGCATATGTTTGCATATTTTGCATATTTTTGCATATTTTTGCATATATTTGCATATTTTGCATATTTTTGCATATTTTGCATATTTTTGCATATTTTTGCATATTTTGCATATGTTTGCATATTTTGCATATATTTTGCATATTTTGCATATTTTTGCATATTTTGCATATTTTTGCATATTTTGCATATTTTTGCATATTTTGCATATTTTGCATATTTTTGCATATTTTGCATATGTTTGCATATTTTGCATATATTTGCATATTTTGCATATTTTTGCATATTTTGCATATTTTTGCATATTTTGCATATCGACAATGCATATTTTGTATATTTTTTGCATATATTTATCGCATATCGACCTAGCATACCGTGCATATTTTTTGCATATTTTGCATATTTTGCATATTTTTTGCATATTTTGCATATTTTGCATATTTTTTGCATATTTTGCATATTTTTTGCATATATTTTGCATATTTTTTGCATATATTTTGCATATTTTTTGCATATTTTTTGCATATTTTTATCGCATATCGACCTAGCATACCGTGCATATTTTTTGCATATTTTGCATATTTTGCATATTTTTTGCATATTTTGCATATTTTTTGCATATTTTGCATATTTTTTGCATATTTTGCATATTTTTTGCATATTTTTTGCATATTTTTGACATGACCCCAAATATCGATCAATTAAAGCATGAAACGCCTAAATACAAAATTTGAGTCCAATCGGATAAAGCATAAAAAATATGCAAAAATCCGAGGTCTAATCATAACAAACACCCCTGTTTGAATCAACAAAAAACAGCTTCCCCATACTCTGCCAGTCATCTTCCAGTCCCTGCATGTTATACAATTCGCCACAGGAATTATTTAAAACTTCTTCTTCTTCTTCGTGCATAGATGTCGTAGATTCTTATTTTTTTAATAGAGATGTGACATGCAAACGACAACAGAAAAACAACAAAACCAGCAAGAACTGTCTCTAACTTGTAGTTAACATTCTAATTGGCCTTATGTAGAAAAAAATATATATAAGAAGGACGAGAGACAGCCATTACAGGTTTAATGAATATACTGAGCAAAAAGGAAACTCAATTAACATAATTAATTAAAAGTAATGCTCGTAAGTTTACACCTGTCACCCTTTGTTGTTGTTGCTGTTGTGGCTCTTGGTAACGTGTGCTAATTAAAAAATATGTGCGTATAAGGAAGTTCATTTTTAAAAATGTCCGTTTTTGAAAACATTATGTAGTGTGACAAATGTATAACTTAAATTTATAATTTATATAATTTACTAATTTTGCAATTTTTAATTTTTATTTAACATAAATAATTTTTGAAGTTCATAATTTGTTTAAGCCTAACCGAAAAATTCGATTATGGACAATTCTAAGCAGCTTTGGTGAAGGAACCGTAGGTCTATCTCGATTTTCGAGTCTCCAACTTTTCAAAAAAATAATATAATTTTCGTACCTTTTCGTACCCATAAGTACGAACTTCCAAAACTACCTCATGTACTCCAATAATAACCTCAAGTCTACATTTAAGGATTCCAGCACTATCCGTTCACCAACATCCAAATTGTACCAAATTTAGTACCATTTATTACTTTTCGTAGACGTAAGTACGATATTCTAAAACTTTCTCAATTCCACACTCCAACAGTAACTTTAATCATAAATTTCAGGATACTAGCCTTATCCGTTCACATAGATCCAAATTAGACCAGATTTAGTACCATTTAGTACTTTGCGTACTTATGGGACTGAATTTCCAACAATGTATCAGTCCTGTACTCTAACATTAGTTTTATTTTCAAATATAAGTTTTCCATCTCTATCCTTTCACTCAAATCTATATTGTACTAAACTTTGTACCATTTAGAACACATAATTACCCATTTTCAAAACTACCTCCATGTCTCAATCCTACACTCCAATCTTAATTTTAATTCAAAATTTTAGGAATCCCGCTCACACAAAACGAATGTGTACCATATTTAGTACTATTTAGTGATTGATTCTCGTATCTATAAGATCGAAATTCCAATACTACCTTAATGCTATAATTTTCATTCCAAATTTAAGTTTTTTTCTATCCGTTCACTTTAATATAAATTGTACCAAATTTAACAAACGACACATCTCAAACCTGCACTCCAGCTGTAATATTAATTCAAAATTTTAGGATCTCAACCCTATCCGGTCACATAAAAACAATTTGTAAACTATTTGTTACCATTTAGAACTTTTTGTTTCTATAATTAAGAATTTTCTAAACTACCTTAATCCTACACTCCAACATTAATTTTAATTCCGACATTCTGGAGTCCAGCTCTATTCGTTCACACATAATCAAGTTGGACCAAAAATATAGTACACATAAATACTATGCATCCATATGTCACTTCTATATTCCAATAGCAACCATTATTCCAAATTTTAGGTTTCCAGCTCTCTCCTTCACCCAAATCCAAATTGTACCAAATCTAGTGCCGTATTATAAATTCGAAATATCACTTTTTCAGTTCTATCCTCTCAAGCAAAATACAAATTGTACTAAAATTAGTACTTTTCGTACCAATAAGGACGAATTTTGTAGACTATCTCAATTCTACACTCCAACAGTCATTTTAATTCCCCCATTTGACTCCAGCTCTATCTGTTCACCTAAATTCAACTTGCAACAAATTTAGTACCACTTAGTACTTTTCGTACACATATGTACGATTTTTTAAAGCTGCCTCAATCCTGTACTCCAATAGTAGTCCTAATTCATATTTTCAGAATTCCATCTCTATACACTCAACTAAATGCAAATAGTACAAAATTTAGTACCATTTTGTACTTTTTGTACACATAAGTACGATTTTTTTTAAACCATTTCCCAACCTGTATTCCATATAAAATTTCATGATTCTAGCTATATATGTACAATATATATACAATTAGAACTAAATTTAGTAAAGTTTAGTACTTTTCCTATAAGTATAGGTCGAATTTCCAAAAACCCTTTTGTACATCTTTCCAACTTTTCATCAGTGACCCACATTCCAAGTTGCAGGATTCTAGCTCTTCTCATTCACCAATACAAAGGGTACCAAATTTGGTACATTTTAGTACTTATCGTACCCTTTTAGTTCGCATTTCCAAAAATCCAGCCATATCTCACGCCTAAACACCAACAACAAGCACACTCAAAATTTCAAGCTTCTAGCTTTAGCCGTTTCGTCTGGGCGATGATCTGTCAGTCAGTCACTCACTCACTTAACACTAAGTTCTTTTATGTATTACCATAAATTACAATCTAAAAATGATCAACATTGGTCCACATTTGAGGCTGGCCTTTTATATCGATTACCCGGAAAATTCGTCGAATTGGCTGTAAAAAAATATTGATTATTTTGTTATATATCCCTTATAATCGGTAATCCCAAATATCGGTATTTTAGAGAGATTGGGCTCTGTTTCCGTATTTAAACACGATTTTTAACAAATTGGCTCTCATTTTATCGTTATAGCAAATGTTACTATTAAAAATTGTCAATATCGTTCCTCGTTTAGCCATATCCCACATTTTTTGGGTGTTATTAGGATTTCCGACACGTTTTTCAATCGAATGGGCCAAAATTCTATGGGATAGTAAATATCTTATGATATTGGAATCTCCCCATATAATGGAACAGCCATATTTTCCTTATAGAGATTTTCAGAGAGTGAGTTTTTTGTTTGGGTGGAAATCTTCCTACTAATAATTATAAATATCGGTCGATCTTTGGATGTTGCCCTAATATAAAAATTCAGTCCCTTTTTGCTTTTTGGTGCATTTTCCAACCGAAGTTTTTATATTTTTGCATGATGAAGTGGTTGCAATTTTGTATTCCTGGACCTTGGAGGGAAAACAAGTTCATCGCAGAACAAAGGTCACGCGTCGTTTTCGCCATGTTCAAGGTCTAAACCCAATTTTTATACCCTACACAACTATGTTGTCAGGGTATTATAGCTCTGCGCAGCCCCAAAAGTTTGTAACGCCGCGAAATATTGGTCCTAGACCCACCTTTAAGTATACCGATCGTCATATCTCAACTAGCTGAGTCGATCTAGACATGTTTGTCCGTCCGTCCGTCTGTCCATTATAATTTGTAAACATGATATAGGCCACAGTTATCGACCAATCTTCACGAAATCTTGCATGTAGGATGGGTTCTGTCCAACGAAGACCCCTATTGTTTTTGATAAAGATCGGTTAATATTTAGGGGATGAAATGGACCAAAACTTTATTTTTGTCCAATTTTCTGGTCGCTCCAGAGGCCGCAACATTTCGAATTTTTACGTGGAGAAGGGGATCGGACCAAAGAAAAAGCATACTTGTTTTGATAAAGGTCAATATTTAGCGGGCTTTTGTGTGAAAAATTACAAAATTTGTATTCTATGTATTCTATGGAGTATATATTTACTCCCTCCTGAAGGACATAGACCCGAGAAGTTGATAGTATATCCAAGAGGAGTGGTTGACCTTTAAATTGATACCAATCATATTGTCGTAGGTACTCGGATGCGGGAGTTACACTTAAATATTTACAGGTGCTTACGTATTCATATATTATTTAGTAACCTATTACCACACTTTAGGGCGGATATATAGCCTGATCGCCTTGAAAAGTTCCATGAGGTTCTAGTTATGGTCAAGCACAACGCCTAAAATATTAGGTGATGATCAGATAATAATTTTTCGGATGAAGTGGACCGAAAACTTAATTATTTGTACTTTCCGAGTCGAAAGCCGAACATCACAACACAACCCACGGTGAAGGGAATCTGGACATGTAATTATTTTTTATAATTTTATATATTTTTATACCCTTCACCACACTGTGGTACAGGGTATTATGTATTTGCGCATATGTTTGTAACCGGCAAAAGGAAACGAGATAGACCCATGGTTAGTTTTGGGAATATGCATGTCCGTCCGTCTGTCTCTCTGTTAAATTGTAAACATAGTACAGGTCACATTTATCATCCTATTTGGATGAAATTTGGCACAGCTCATTTATTTTACCCTAGGACGAACCCTATTGAAATTGGGAAAAATCGATTCAGATTTAGATATAGCTCCCATATATAATTTTGTCCTATTTAAGGTAAATGGTGCACCAAAGTCCCTATATATCTTTCGGTGCACCAAAGTCCCTATATAAGTTTCGTGAAAATCGGTTTAAATGTAGATATGGCTCCCATATATATTTCCGTCCCATTTAAGGTAAATGGTGCGCTAAAGTTCCTAAATATCTTTCCATCTTCACGAAATTTGGCATAGTGTTTCGTGGAAATCGGTTCAGATTTATATATTGCTACCGATTTTAGGTAAATATCTTTCGATATGTACGAAATTTCGCATAGCGTACTGAATTAAGTCTAGAATGATGTGTGTTAAGTTTCGTGCAAATCGGTTCTGATTTTGATATAGCCATTTACATTTGAATTGTCCGATTAATTGTAAATGGTGCGATAAAGTCCCTAAATATCTTTCGTTTAATTTCATGTAGAATATACCCAAAGTGGAGACTAGGAGATGATGTAGAATATACCCAAAGTGGTAAAGGGTGTCATATAGTCGGCCCAGTCCGACTTTACTACTCGTTTTTATTATAAATTATAATATTTATAATATATGACATAAAGTCGTTTATAAGAAGAAGAAACTAATATTTCTGCATCATCTTGTTCTCCTCCAATTTTCCGCATCTTTGAATATTTTCATTTTCATTTTCAATTTTAGTTTTTGTTTATTTATCAATTGCCAAGAGTTCATTCGGGTTTTATTTTTGTTTTCCCAAACACACTTTGCAATTGTATTGTAAATATTTACATAAATTTTTCATTATGTGAAGCTCTTGTATATTTCGTTGGCTGATTTTTTTTTTTTTTTTTTTTTATTTTTGCCACACTATGCTGCATGCAGCTAGCATCAGCCATTACTAATGGCTTGGGCCACTGTTCGGCGGCCCCAAAAAAATGTATTTTGTCTCAATTCAACACAACTCAACACAGTTCAGTTCAATTGGGATTTGTATATTATTTTTAGAAATTTGTTTTCTGTTCGTATGGTTGGCGTTTTGTTGGTTGGTTGGTTGCTTGGGTTTGTTGTTAGTTGCTGTTGTTGGAGTAAAATTATGGAGCATGCAACATTTGGTGCAACATGTGTTGTCTTGATTCTAAAAGTCAAGTCAAGCATTTGGGGGATTGTCTGCATTTGTGTTGCTTGGTTGTTGCTTTGAATGGCTTGGCCTCGTTCAGTGTTGAAGTGGAAATCCTTATTTATTGCATAATAATATGTCTTTAATACTTTTGTGCTGTTGGTGTTTTTTATTGCAAACTATAAATAATTCTCTGGATTTAGTGAATTATTTGAAATTCATCATTCGTTGGCGTTTGGCAAATATTTGCCATCATGCGTTGGAGAAATAATTACTTCCTTTTTGTTTTTGTATATCCTCCACCATAAGGTGAAGTGTACATTGAATTGGGTTTTCCGTTAATAACAACTTAAAATCTAACATATAATAATTATTGATCAGTATAAAATTCTAATTAAAAATGGATTTCGCGATATTTAAGATAGAGCTCATATATATATCGGTTCACGTGTTGGTATAGTCCTCATATAGCGACACCGACCCATTTTCTGTATTTAGAAAAAGTTTGTCCCATTTCCCAATCGATGAAATGATGATCGAAATCTTGAAAGGTGAACATTTTTTGTGGGATTTTTTAATAAGTGTCTATATTTTGTTATAACCCGCCTCATTTTATGTGTTTTAGTGGTTCCAGCAAAAGTGGCATTTATTTGGCATTGTGAGTTCTTGGATCCCCCCATTTCCCTTTTTCCAACCGAAGTGGCTGTAAATTGGTTTTCCGAGTTCGTGGAGGTTAAAACCCCCATGGACAGACAATTTTAAATAAAGGTCCACATTTTGACTTAGCTTCAATATTGCTGTCTGTTTTTTCTCTCCTGTAAAATAGTAAAATATGGACATACTGTCTTTACATGTTAAGCCAGGGATAAACAGATCCCGCCTCATTTTCGGCATTTTGAGGTTCTTAGGCTCATTTTTTACCGAAGTGTCTGTTATTTGGCATTCCGGGTTCTTGGTTGGTAAACAATTTATTCGCAGGACATTTGCGTGAACATAAATTTGCCCACGATTTGAATTAGCCCTCAATTTTCGCCGAAGCAGCTCTAGTTTAATGTACATTTGCAATAGTGGAGTGTGAAACAAAGTGTCTGTAAATTGGCATTCCGAGTTCGTGGAGGTTGAGAACACTACTAGTAGAATATATTTTCTCTATAGGCGCATGTCTTGACATATCTCCCATATACTGGACCCACACCATTTTCAGTATTTAGACATATTGCCTTTACATGTTATGCCAGGGATAAACAGATCCCGCCTCATTTTCGGCATTTTAAGGTTCTTAGGTTCATTATTTATACTGAAGTGGCTGTTATTTGGCATTCCGGGTTCTTGGTTGGTAAACAATTTATTCGCAGGACATTTGCGTGAACATAAATTTGCCCACGATTTGAATTAACCCTCATTTTTTCGCCAAAGCAGCTCTAGTTTACTGTACATTTGCAATCGTGGAGTGTGAAACGAAGTGTCTGTAAATTGGCATTCCGAGTTCGTGGAGGTTGAGAACACTACTCGTAGAATATATTTTCTCTATAGGCGCATGTCTTGACATATCTCCCATATACTGGACCCGGTATTTTGGTGGTCATATGTGCATTTTACAATCGAAGTAAAATTTCGTCAATGTAGGCATGTCCCCCATAACAACGCCCCATTTTAAAAGTTTTCTAAATTTTTTTCCGTATTTCCTATCGAAGCAGCTGTAGTTTCGGTCTTGGAGTTTAAAAACATTCTTGGCAGAATATTTTTAAAATGTGTCCCGATTTCGATATATCCTTCATAGTTATGTGCCGTCTTATTATGTCCCAGTATCGTTTTTTACTGTAGTGGTTAAAATTGGACATTCCGGATTCGTGGTGGTAAATATATTTTTCAATATCTATTTACCATAAGGTATAGCTTCCATATAACGGTAACGTTCTATTTAGATGTTCACTTTTCGTTGCATTTTTAACCGAAGTGGGTATAAATTTACATTTTGATTTCGCCAAGGTTGAAAGCCCTTTATTAGCCCTTTAACCATAGAAGCTCTAATTTGGTTTATCGAACTTTTTGTGTGTTGGTTAACATTCTTAGGTAGGGGATCCTTATGTTGGGTAATATAAAATCTAGGCCCATATTTTTACAAAGCTCCGGTATACGGGCCGACCACTTTGAATAATTCGAACCCGTAGGTAAAATTTGGTTAAAATTGGACATTCCGGATTCGTGGTGGTAAATATATTTTTCAATATCTATTTACCATAAGTTATAGCTTCCATATAACGGTAACGTTCTATTTAGATGTTCACTTTTCGTTGCATTTTTAACCGAAGTGGGTATAAATTTACATTTTGATTTCGCCAAGGTTGAAAGCCCTTTATTAGCCCTTTAACCATAGAAGCTCTAATTTGGTTTATCGAACTTTTTGTGTGTTGGTTAACATTCTTAGGTAGGGGATCCTTATGTTGGGTAATATAAAATCTAGGCCCATATTTTTACAAAGCTCCGGTATACGGGCCGACCACTTTGAATAATTCGAACCCGTAGGTATTACCGGACCCCACCATACAACGACTCTATTTGTTGCTTTTCGTCTTGAATTAATTGTGAAGTCGAAGGGAAGGTATAGGTTTTGATTAGCTTAGAGATGCGAAATTGATCAGTACTTACAATAGAACGGATTACAACATATTTAAAGTTTAACGTATTTCAACTTACCTAAAAAGAGAAGAAAATAAAAAAATAATATTAATTCTCGTCAGTATTATAATTAAAATTTCGGCATTAGAAACATTTTCAAGGGAGAATTTATAGTTCCAAGTTTAGCTATATCAGCCTCCATAACGAGGCCGATTTTGCTATTCTTTGTGATTTCGAATATAACATATTGATATAACTTTTATCGCATTAGAATGGTATAAAAAGTCAGGTTCTCAAGTTCCGAATTTTCGAGAATATATAGTGGATGTAATTCACTTCTCAACTCCAATTGATCTTATTATAATACAGTTGAATTTCTATAACTTTAAATCCCATTATCCCTAAAAAAAACTTCGACATATAAAGACTTCGAGTCATAACATGTGCCTCGACTTAATGAAAATTCGACTTGTGGAAGAACAAACGTATAACACACAAATAAGAAACATTCACATTTACCTTTATATGTACCCATCTGTATATGTGACTAACTAACATCGCTAACTGTAATGACATAATAGCCTTAAAAATGCGTCGAAACAGTTAACTAGGAAGAAACAAAACAAAAGCCTAAAACCGACATAGTAGCCAGCCAAAAATGGTCAACGAACATTTTTTATGTGGTTATTTATCTTCGAACCAAAAATAGGAGATCTACATTAGAATTTTACAAGTTTTTATTGTTCAAATTAAACGGGACAATGATTGGGAGCTGGAGCTATGCTATGCTGACTAAGTCAAGAAGAATTCCACAAAAGGAAGTTAACAGAACAGCAAACAATGGAAACATTGTGAACAGGAGATACCGTTGCGGGATGGTATCTAAAATAATGCAAATATAACAACAACAGAAGCAGACAAAATGACTAAATTCAAACAACAATTGTTTTAACATAGATGTAGACTGGACTAACTAGCCTGCTGACCATTTGCCAAAAATACAATGCGAATACGATGCAAAATAACAACGGTTAGATATGTTCTTTAACGATTGAGTTTCTTGGAGTAATATAAGAAGAAACCAAGAAAAAAGGTGATGTTACTTTTAGTAAGGAATGTTCACAACAATAAATAAACATCGAGAAAATATACAATCCAACATCTCTAGCTATGTTATTGGCCTTGGTAAGGAATGTATTTTTTTTCTGTGTATTTGTTTTGCCTTGAGTTTTGTTGTTCGTATATAGTTTTTGAAATAATTTGCAATTGTTGTTTTTTGCTTTTATTTTGTATTTTGTAATATCTTTATCGTAGTATCTTTCATTTGAATAGCGAATGCATCATGAAAATCCAACCAAGGCCAATACCTAACCATTAAATGATGATAAAAAATAATTCTTATAATGAGATGGATGGTTAATAAACATAAAAATGTTTAAATCAGCAGCTCCAGGTTTTTTCAAAAGTCTACGCGCCTTGAACAATATGAATTTTGTGGTCTTAAGTCCAATTGAGGGTGCATATATTTTGATACGATAAAATGTACGTTATTGAAATACGATTTTAAACCCCAATTTTTTTTTTTTTTTGTGACCGAATCGTTTTCAGACTGTAAGGTATGGTGTCAATTTGGAAATGTAGTTTGGCCTTGCGGCTGTCTGCAGTAATTTGATCGAAATTTCTTCCAAACATAGATCAAGTTTGAATCTGTTCGCTTCTTCTGGTATCCAAATACAAATAAATAATGCAATACCGATTTGTTTCCGCTCCTTCTGGTATCTCCCTTACAAAAGGTTAAAATATTGAAGATTTGTAAATCTCTTATGAAACTAAAATATATAATTAAAATTGATCCAAACACTGCACATCGTATTTTGTCTAAACATAAAGCAAGTCTGAAGATTGTCACATCGGCTCAGTAGCTCTGGCACATTCTCTACAAAGTAGAACATTTTTAAATAGTATATGTAGCAAATGGGAGTATTCGATTTGATTCAAATCACAATATTTTTCACCAAATCTGAATCCAAAGATGGAATCTATTGGAGTACTTCGAGTAACTCCCCACAAGAGGCCAAACTTTTGAAGAATTTAAATATTATATAGAATTTATTGAAACATTACCGGTAAATCAAGCTTTGCCCATTGTAATATTTTTATTAAATCTAGATCAATTCAGATGATATGGTGGTTTCCATCCATTCTTCTTAGTACGATACTCACAACCGATAACCGATTTGATATAATTATAACCCGTTGTAACAATTTTCACAATCTAAATTTAAATATGAGAACTTTTTCTATTGTGGTTTTCGAACGATTTTCCTAAATCTTAAAAAAATATTTATGTGGACAGCCGGACGAAAACACATGTTTAGATCGACAAAGCTAGTCTAGATATTATGGGCATAGTAAATGTTGTGTCTAGGACCAATATTTCGCGGGAATACAAACTTTTGGCCACTGAAAGCTACACTACCGTTTCGACATTATTGTCTAGGGTATAGTTAAGGGACCCTCCCATTCTAGGTTTCAACAAATCGTTTTTTTATTATTTTTGAACGTACAACTTCTCAAGAATGTCTCATTGCAATTTCAAGTGAACATTCTGGACTATGTTGCTAATTTTGGACCGAAGTCAATAATCCTAGTTGATATCTGAACCAGATATGTAGTCTTTCTAATTGCTGTGGAATTTTGAGATTTGGATGTTACAGTGATCGTTAATCATGCCCGCAATCGAAAAGAAGGGGTTGGCCTTCCGTAAAACATTGAAAAACCAGTAAGGAAAGTAGTAAAGTCGGGCGGGCCGACTATATGACTATATGACAACAGATGAATACTAACAGACGTCGAATTCTGCAACCTATACTAAATTTTCCATTTGTTCAGATATAGGGTTGCTTCTTACAATGGGACAAAATTACCTAAAATCGGGAGAAAATATATATAGAAGCTCTATCCAAATCTGAACCGATTTCAAAACTTTCCACATTTCAAAACTTTAGTACGTTGTGCAAAATTTGTGTCAATTTTGTGTAAAATCAGACGAAAATATATATGTAGAATCTATATCAAAAACTGAAGCGATTTCAATGAGAATGGCAGAGGTTAACTTATTAACTACAGTTTATTGTACAAAATTGTGTGGCAATCGGACAAACTTTGGGTCTTTTGTGCACAATTTACATAAAATCGGAAGAAAAAATATATAGGAGCTATATATAAATCTGAACCGATTTTCAGGAAACTTTACACACATCTCTCCAGTCTCATTTCAGTACACTATGCCAAATTTTGTGCAAATCGAAATATGTATAGGGACTTTGGTACACCATTTGCATTAAATCGGACGAAAATGTATATAGGAGCTATATCTAAATCTGAACCGATTTTCAGGAAACTTAACACACATCATTCTAGACCTATTTCATTACGCTATGCCAAATTTTGGACAAATCGAAAGATATATAGGGACTTTGGTACACCATTTACCTTAAAGAGGACGAAAAAATATATAGGAGCCATATCTAAATCTGAACCGATTTTTAGGAAACTTAACACACATCATTCTAGACCTAATTCATTACGCTATGCCAAACTTCGTGCAAATCGAAAGATATATAGGGACTTTGGTACACCATTTACCTTAAATAGGACAAAAAAATATATAGGAGCTATATCTAAATCTGAACCGATTTTTAGGAAACTTAACACACATCATTCTAGACCTAATTCATTACGCTATGCCAAACTTCGTGCAAATCGGAAGATTTATAGGGACTTAGGTGCACCATTTACCTTAAATCGGACGAAAATATATATGGGAGCTATATCTAAATCTGAACCGATTTTTCCCAATTTCAATAGGGTTCGTCCTTGGGCCAATTACGTGACCTGTGCCTAATTTCATCCAAATCGGATCATAAATGCGACCTGTACTTTGTTAATAAAAGTACATGGACGGACGGACATGCATAAATCGACTCAGAAAGTGATTCTTTGCATATTCTCAAAAGGACCATTAGTCTATCTCGATTATTTTTGCCTGTTACAAACATATGCACAAAGGCATAATACCCTGTACCACAGTGTGGTGAAGGGTATAAAAATATTTATATTAAGTTGGGGAAAAAGAAATCCATTATTTTTATATGAACTATAGGACTTTATTTAACATGCTGCGGAATGTCCGATTTTAGCCAAATATGCATCGTTTTATTGTATGATTTGTTGCCATTTTAAAGATAACTTCATAATGGCTCTCTCATAGAAGTCCTCTATTTGCAAAAAAACTGTAGTAGTCGATCACAATCCTTCCTAGATACCAAATTTTTATCATTAAAGAAATTTTGCAATGCAAAAAAAAACCAGTAAGGAAAGTAGTAAAGTCGGACGGGGCCGACTATATGATACCCTTCACCACTATGGGTATAATAAACAGGACTATTAGCATGTACTTGAATGAAATAAAACATGTGATATTTATCTAAATGTGAATCTACGTAGATCTATCCATAAAGTATGTAAATCGACTTCAAACAAATATAAATAGGTCATCCGTTGGGCTATGTCTGTACTTCTAGAAAACGAAACTACATAATTCTATGCTCAATTTTGTACGTTGTGCAAAATTTGATGTCAAACTGACTAACAATTTACTTGATATCGGGCCAAATATTAAGCGATTTCAAACAAACTTGTCACAGGATACGTTATACTAATTTCAGAACGTTTTGTTCCTATTGGTTCCTTGGTGCGTCAAGTACTTAAAATCAATCTTTAATAAAAGGGAGCTATATCTAAATGTGGACCGATTTTCACGAAACAACGCAGACATCAATCTAGGCTCAATTCAGTACGTTATGCCAAATTTCGTGCAAATCGAAAGATATATAGGACTTTGGGGTACCCTTTACATGAAATCGGACGAAACTATATATGGGAGCTATATCTAAATCTGGACCGATTTTCACGAAACTTTACATACATCATTCTAGACCTAAATGATTAGGCTGTACCAAATTTCGTGAAAATCGAAAGATATATAGGGACTTTGGGGCACCATTTACATGAAATCGGACGAAACTATAAGTGGGAGCTATATATAAGTGGGAGCTATATAGAAATCTGGACTGATTTTCATAAAACTTGGCAGACATCCTTCTAGGCTCAATTAAGTACGTTATGCCAAATTTCGTGCAAATCGAAAGATATATAGGGACTTTGGTGTACCATTTACATGAAATCGGACGAAACTATATATGGGAGCTATATCTAAATCTGGACCGATTTCCACGAAACTTTACATACATCATTCTAGACCTAAATGAATAGGCTGTACCAAATTTCGTGCAAATCGAAAGATATATAGGGACTTTGGGGCACCATTTACATGAAATCGGACGAAACTATATATGGGAGATATATCTAAATCAGGACCGATTTTCATGAAACTTGGCAGACATCATTCTAGACTCAATTCAACACGCTATGCCAAATTTCGTGCAAATCGAAAGATATATAGGGACTTTGGGGCACCATTTACATGAAATCGGACGACACTATATATGGGAGCTATATCTAAATCTGGACCGATTTTCACGAAACTTTGCAGACATCATTCTAGACCTAAATGATTAGGTTGTACCAAATTTCGTGGAAATCGGATGATATATAGGGACTTTGGGGCACCATTTACATGAAATCGGACGAAACTATATATGGGAGCTATATCTAAATCTGGACCGATTTTCTCGAAACTTGGCAGAAATCACTCTAGACTTAATTCAGTACGTTATGCCAAATTTCGTGCAAATCAAAAGATATATAGGGATTTTGGGGCACCATTTACATGAAATCGGACGAACCTATATATGGGAGCTATATCTACATCTGGACCGATTTTCTCGAAACTTGGCAGACATCACTCTATTCTTAATTCAGTACGTTATGCCAAATTTCGTGCAAATCAAAAGATATATAGGGACTTTGGGGCACCATTTACCTGAAATCGGACGAAACTATATATGGGAGCTATATCTAAATCTGGACCGATTTTCACGAAACTTGGCAGACATCATTATAGGCCTAAATGATTAGCCTGTACCAAACTTCGTGCAAATCTTGGGCCGAATAAGTGACCTATGCCAAATTTCATCCAATTCGGATCATAAATGCGACCTGTACTTTGTTTACAATTTAACATGGACAGACAGACGGACAGACGGACAGACGGACAGACGGACGGACGGACATGCATAAATCGACTTAGAAAGTGATTCTATGCATATTCTCAAAAGGAACCATGGGTCTATCTCGATTATTTTTGCCTGTTACAAACATATGCACAAAGACATAATACCCTGTACCACAGTGTGGTGAAGGGTATAAAAAAAAAAAAAATATGATAATCGGTTGTAGCCAAGTCCGACATTAATACTTCCCGTCCAAGCTTGCAAAGTTGTTGGTTGGTTGTTGTCGATGTAGATGTGTGTGGCCTAGCGTTGTCATTGGTGGAACACGACATCCAATTCTGACCGATGTAACGACTGCTAACATACCGGTCAAAATAATGGATTTCTTTTTCCCCAACCTAATATTTATTTATAGTTTTATATAGTTTTATAGTTTGTTATAGTCTTTGAAAATATTTGTCTTTGTTTGAAATTTTATTAAAAAATTATCTGGATTCGATTTATTTTTCGGCTCCGATACCAGCTTCTAGCTTCAAGTCGTGAACTTTAAATGGCATTTTTCTCGAAACAGATAAAATGTTTAATTCTTTCTTGATGATTGGTTATCTTCCAAATCATAGCTTCTATTTTGTCGGATCATAAATTTTAATAATTGCTATCATATATATCCCCATTGAAAATTGGATTATAGCCGACAAAGAAAACTCTATAAACATATTAAAGTTGTATTATTTAATAGCTTCTTTTGTTACATCAATTTAATTACAAATGAATGCAAATGTGTGTCATAAAACTTGGGAAAATGAACTGTGTAATACAAAAATGTTATTTTCAATATATACATTTTCTTATTTATTTTATTGATTTCTTGTCAACTTAAATCCTCAGTTTTAAATTATTATTTTGTATCGAACACACACACATACTTAAAAAAAGTGTATACGCCTGGTTTTCAGATTGTTTCTTCGCTTCATTTTTTTGTTGTTAATGAGAAATGACATTTTCAATTTAAATGAAAAAAAAAACAACATAATGGAAAGAAAGCAAAAAAAAAAAATTAAATAACGTAACACTCGTCAAGCTTAAAATACAATTTACATGAGAAACTAAAATATCGAACAAAGAAATAAATGTATGTCCGTCATGGTAACCACCAGTTATGGGTTTTCTAATGAATGACTAACTGACTGACTGCATTTAAAATGTTGCATTTTTAATTTTTTGTATTAATAAAATGCATAAGACGACAAACTATTGAATGAATTAAGTCCGTGTCACAGCTGTGGTAGTTGTGACAGCTATTAATGTTTTTATTTTTATGTTGTGCCTTATCGAAAAGATTGGACGTTTTGTTTTTAATAGCTAATAACGAAAGTGAAATGATTTAGTAATGGTGTTTAATATCAGGCTGCACTGAATTAATTACGGAAAGTATATTTTTTTTGTGATTTTTATTGAGGGTTCTAAAGTCAGGAGTATTTAAGGTGGAAAGTTAGAAACTTTTGAAGTTAGAAGAAAGACCTTGGTCCATGTGTTGACTCCACATACAGCCCTGACCTAAAATCACACCATCGTTTCCGATTCAACATGAGTTATGTTATGAATCTATATTTCACGTAATATCTCTTTCAAGGTATTTATTTTCTTTTTATGTCAGACGTCAACAAAAAAGAACGGAAACAACAAAGTCACCTCTTGAAATAAATAAATATTTCATTTCATTTGTCTCATGTTTTTACATGATGCGTGACTTTTATGTCAATCTAGAAAAGCTGTAAAGAAATCACGATGTCGTCTGGGTTACAATCATTCTCCATACCTAACTCTTTCTCAGCGTGATGATACAGGTGTTGGGTCTTTGATGACTTCCCCAATAGTTTATGCTGGCCTTAAATTGGAACGACAGGTGTCAACTGGTTGTATAAGGTGTCAACTGGTTGTATAAACGTACAACCTTTGTAACCGGAGCTTTAACCATCATAATTTATCACTTTGATTTAATTATTTCCACTTTTACACCATTAAAAATTAGTGTTTTTTGGTGTGGTCTTCTGTAGAAGATAAAATAAATTAATGGACCATTTTACGGTTTCTTATTATTAAATTGAAAACGATTTGAATCTAATTATGGGCCATTTGAAAATAAATTTATTAATTAAATTAGACAAAAGCCAATATGCGGGATATTTTTCTTTCTTTTATTTATATTAAGGGAATTTAAGGTGTGTATTTGTCAGCAGTTAGGAAATAGTGAGGGCATGACTTTATCTGAAACCCTGATTTGGTAAATTAAAAAAAATAATATTTGTCTCAGCTTTAAATAAATATAATCTATACCAGCCAATCAGCGACATCAGCTTCTGAACATTTTATCTACAGAAATTATAAGCCTAAGTTCTGAGGATTTGTTTTCAGAGGAAAATTGGTCCTAAGTTCTGAGGATGGTCCTAAGTTCTGAGGATGGTCCTAAGTTCTGAGGATGGTCCTAAGTTCTGAGGATGGTCCTAATTTCTGAGGATGGTCCTAATTTCTGAAGATTGGTTCTCAAAGGAAAAAATTGTTTCTGAAGATTTTTTTCTGTGGAAATCTGAATTTAGTTTTCTATAGAAATTGGTTCACAGATTCTGAGGATTTTTTTTAAAACAAAATGATGTTAAGCATCTCAGGATTCTATTTCTATACAAAAGCATTTGTCCTCAGTTTCTTATGGTTTTTTCAACATCAACTTCTGAACATTTTATCTACAGAAAGGATGGTCCTAAGTTCTGAGGCTTTGTTCTCAAAGGAAAAAATTGCTTCTGATAATTTTTTCTGTGGAATTCTAATAATTTGTCATCTGAGGTTTTTTTCAACATCAGCTTCTGAACATTTTATCTATAGAAAGGATGGTCCTTAGTTCTGGGGATTTGTTCTCAAAGGAAAAAATTGCTTCTGAGGATTTTTTCTGTGAAATTCTGGTAATATTAGAAATTGGTGCACAGATTCGGAGAATTTAAAAAAAATGATCTTTAGCATCTCAGGATTCTATTTCTATAGAAGATTTTTTTTTATAAAAATGTTAGGCCTCAAGACAGCTTTTTTCTATAGAGAAACATTTTTATCAGCCTCAGAGGATTTTTTATGGAAAAAAATGGTCCTCAGATTCTGGGTATTATTTTCTATATAAAAAATTAGTTCTCAGAGTCTGAGGAAAATTGGTTCTCTCTTGATTTTTTTTATAGAAAAAGGTCCTTACATTCTGAGAATTTTTGCTACAAAAAATGGTCCTATGATTCTGACGATTTTTATATATAGAAAAAAGTGGTTCTCAGATTCTAACCAATTTTTGCTATAAAGATTTCTTCAGATTCTGAGGTTTTTTTCTATAGAAAAAATTGGATTGGGGATTTATTTCTATAAAAAACAAATTGCCTTAAGATTCTAAGTATTTTTTTCTATAGGAAAAAACGTTCCACAGGTTCTTATGATTTTTTCTATAGAAAAAGGTCCTCATTTTACGAGGAAAGAAATTTGTTTTTATAGATTCAGATTAAGATTTCGAGGATTTTATGGGAAAAACATTGTTCCACAGTTTTTTGAGTTTTTTATGGAAAAATTTGGTTCTCATCTTCAAAGGATTTTTTCTCCAGGAAAAAATTAGTCCTTATCATCTGTGCATTATTTTATATAGAACAAATTGGTCCTACACCTAAACTTATGTTGGTCCTCATATTCTGAGGAAAAATTATTCCTCAGCCCCTGAGGATTTTTTTCTATAGAAATTTTTTTCTGTTTTTGCAAAATAGTCAGGCTTAATCCCAGTTTGTTGTTTTTATAAAAAAACAACTATTTATTAGTGGGGAATGTATGGCATTGTCCGCCGAGGGGTAAGGCAGGGAAGACTATATCAGTTTCCTTAGGTTCTCGCCACCCTCATCAGTTCCCTTAGTTTTTTGTTGGGATATTCTCCCAGAAGCTATTAATAGCTTCTTTACAAAAAACCTTTCATAATATCAGAATATCCCAACAAAAAACTAAGGGAACTGATGAGGATCAGTGGCGAGATCCGAAACTATAGTCTTCCCTGCCTTACCCCTCGGGGAACTGGACAATGCCATACATTCCCCACTAATAAATAGTTGTTTTTTTATAAAAAGAACAAACTGGGATTAAGGCTGACTATTTTGCAAAAACAAAATACAAATGGTATCCAAAATAACCCACCAAACACTACTAAAATTTTTTCTATAGAAATAGATCCCGAGGATTTTTGTACATAGAAAAAATTGGTCCTCAGATTCTGAGGATTTTTTCAATAGAAATAATTGGTCCTCAGTTTCTGTGGATTTTATTTTCAATAGAAAAAATTCGTTCTTAAATTCTGAGGATTTTTTTCAAGGGGAAAAAGTTGGCTTCAGATTCTGAAGATTTTTTCTCTGATCTGCGATTTGTTTTCTATATAAAAAATGCTCATTAGCTTCTAAGGATTTTTTCTATAGTAATAAATTGTCCCTATTTTTTTGCTATATTTTCGATGAAATTCTTTTCCAAATCTGACAGATTGTTTTTTAAATATTTATTTAAAAATCCATTCATACGAAATGCAGACTGCAGTGAATGTTGCTGGTAATACCCGCGTTGTTGCTATCGCCACATGCAAAACGGGTAAAAGTTACAGCATTTATGTTGATCTGGTTTTGTTGGCCTTATGGTAAGCCATGGATGGCATCAGCAGCATCATCAACGCCATCATCATCATTATCTGTTTACAATATCGCCCAGGAGGTGATCCACTTTCAAGGCATGCAGTACAAAAGAAAACAAATACAAGAACAACAACAAAAGCAAACTCTCAACATGAAAAGAGATCACATTACAGCATAATTGTTATGGCTTAAGATGAGGCATAAAAACCAAACATACATACCGTCTCATATGTATGCATATATTTTCTGACCTGATGCTGTTGCTGATTACAATGACAATGATGATGACGATAATAATGATGATGCTGGTGATGGCATCACTGGTATTCAGAAACAAAAAAAAAAAAAACAAAATGCCCAGTTATCTTAATTTTATTATTTGTATAATGGTGTTCCAGTTGTTGTTTAAGATTACCCAGCGACCCACTTGTGCAAAGCGGCAGTTCAGCTACATAAGCTTCTTATTGATGTTATGACCACCAACCAACATTATCATCATCATCGTCGTGTTCGTCGTCATGATCAGCCGAAGAAGCAACATCAGTCGCTATCCACTCTATAGGAGACAGAGTCAGTCGCAAAGGTGCGGTAGATGCGTTTAGCTCTCATTTTGGTTTACACGTTTTTCGGCAACAACAACAACAGCAGCAGCAACACAATACAAGTTGTCATTAACATAATGTATGACGTCGTATTATACGTGCCATAGTTTTGTGTTGTCTTTTGGCTTGGGAGTGGATTGCATGAAAGGGTATTTATGTTACTCCAAATAATATTACAACCTCATGTGAAGGTACTTGGAATTATTGCAGACTATTTTTTTGTATTTGCTGTTGTTGTTGTGGTTCAGTCGTTTAGTTTACAGATCGTGTCTTAACCTAATTAGAGTAACGTGATGGTATGGCGGATGCTTAAGTAAACTTTCGTTTACAGAAATAACAAATGTGTGTGTGTGTGTATTTTTAGCCATCTATTCCAGTTATTATCTGAAATGTCAACAGCAACGTGGTGTCAAAAAAAAAAAAAACCTCAGGGAAACTAGTGCAGAGAGCGTAAATGGTAAAGGGTTCTTCGGTATTTAGAAGTTAGAGAAACTAACGATCGATTTTCTTTATTAGAAAATTCCCACATGTTAAAAAAAACCGCCATTCTCATCTTCTAAGGATTTTTTTTCGTCGAAAAATAGGTTCTATAGGAAAATAGGAAAAATTGGTTTTTATCTTCTTACGATTTTTTCTATAGAAAAGAATTAGTGCTCAGATTCTGATAATTTTTTTCTATAGAAAAATTGAACTAAGATTATCCTTATATTCTATGAAACAAGTGGCCTTCAGCAGTTACGGACTTTTTCTATAGAAAATATTGTTTCTTAGAGTCTGAGGATTTTTTTCATAGAAACAAAGTAGTCCTCCACTTTTCAATATTTTTCTTTAAAAAAATGTCCTCTGCTGCGGAGTATTTTTTTCATATAGAAAAATAATTTTTCTTCATATTCTAAGGAATTTTTCTACAGAAAAGAATTTTTTCTAAGAATTTTTTTCGTCGAAAAATAGGTTCCAAGCTTCTGAGTATTTTTACTATAAATAATTGGTTCTATTGGGAAAATTGAGTCTAAAATTCTGACGATTTGTTTCTATTACACACTTTTTTGTTCTCGGTTAAAGAGATTTTTTATTTAAAAATTTAGTCCTCAGATTCTGAGATTTTTTTATAGAAAAAATTGGTCTTCAGATTCTGATGATTAATTTCAATAAATAAATTGGCCATTAGCTCCTGAGGTTTGGTATTCAGAAAAAATTGTTCCTCATCCTTTAAGTAATCATTTCTATAATAACTGGTCATCACCTCATACGTTTTTTTTATCTATAGGAAAAATTGGTTTTTTTTTTTTCTAAAGAAACAAATTAGTGCTTAGATTCTGATAATTTGTTTCTATAGAAAAAATAGTGCACAGATTTTATGAGGTTTTTTTTTATATTTTTTTCAAGAACAATTTGTTCTACAGAACAAAATTTTTCTCATTGGTCCTCAGTTTCTGAGGTTTTTTTCTGTCGAAAAAATTTTCCTTTATTTTTTTCTGGTTCTTAGATTCGGAGAAATGTTTTCTATGAAAAAAAAAAGAAAAACAAGTGAAAAAGCGTTATGTTCGGCCGGGCCGAACTTTGGATACCCTCCACCATAGATATACTGGCAGGTACTAGAAATGAAAATATAGGGAACATACCAAAAAGTGGACCTATACCGGCATTTCTAAAACCGGATTATGTAAGTCGTAATGTAAACCATACGAATTACATTATACGTAATGGATAATTGTACCCTCAGCCTAATGGCTAATAAGGGTGTATACACTTTAACACGGTGAAAATGTGCCTCATCGAAATATTGGTTCTAGACCCCATGTTTCTTTGGACCAAATCCGTTTCAGAATATTAGATTTCATGCAAACATTTTCCATGCTATTATTTCTTCCAAACATAGTTCAAACTCGAAGATGGGGAATATCGGTCCACTCCTTCTGGAACCTCCTCACAGGGGCTAGGTCTAAATGCGGCTATAGTTCATTATCGAACTTTACGTTCTAATTTTTTATCTCGATATCCTCCGCAGGTGAAATGATCACATCAGAGTCTTAGAACAAAACTCAAAACGCGGAACAAACCAGATAACTATTTTAATATAAAAAGGGGGTTATATGGAGACTACCCCAAAAAAGGGGGATTTGTTACCATATACGACTAAAAATACCAACTTGCAGAAAATTCGGTTGAAAAAAGCGCTCAAGAACCCCAAGCTACCGAAAATTGGGGTACCCTTATATGGAGGCTATCCGAAAAAATTGATCTATATTCATATTTTTTGTAGAGAGATTTGGTACCTATTAAGAACTCAAAATACTAAATTACAGCCACTTTGTTGGAAAAAATACGATCAAATCCCCCTAAATACTGATTATTAGGAGGTACCGTTATATGGTAGCTAACAGAAAAATTGGACCTATATTTTTTTATTTTGTGGAGACATTTAGTACCCAATAAGAATTCAATGCAGCAAATTTCAGCGAATTCGGTTGAAAAACGCGCTCAAGAAACCCAAAATACCGAAATTGGGGGGTACCCTTATATGTGAGCTATACCTAAACGTAGACCGATAAAGTCCATCTTCGAACTTGACCTGCCTGCAGACAAAAGACGACTCTGCAAAATTTTGGCGATCTATCTCAATTCGTTTAGACGCTAGAGTGATTACAACAGACAGACGGACAAGGCTATATCGTCATAGAATTTTACGCTGAATATATTACACGTTTCTCTGTGAGTGTATATGCTTATTTCGATGAGTTACAAATGGAAAAACAAAATTAATATACCATCCATACTATGGTGGAGGGTATAAAAATGTGTGCTAGGATTATGTAGATTGTTTTCTAAAAAATATCAAATCAAATATATCCAAAAATATATTTTCTATTGAAAAAAATGGTTCGCCATTTTGTTTTTTTTAGAGAGCATGTCAATAATCCTAGTTCATACGAGAGCCAGACATGTAATTTTTCTAACACCGATTCTAATTTTGTTTCAGATTCCGATGTTCCAGTAAGGAGTTATCATGCCCGCCATAAAAAATAAGGACTTTTCTTTAATTACAAAAAACAACAACAAAACAATTACACACTTTTTTTGTACATTATTTTTCTTCTCTTTAAAATCTTCAAATATATATCTGCAAAGTTTTATTTTTCTAACAAACTTTGGTATTGATTTACATAAAAAATGAAAGTTGACAAAATTGTTACTCAAATGAGTTTTGTAGAAAAAATTGTTTCTCAAGTTCTGGGGTTCTCTAAAGGGAGAAAAAGATTTCTGTTTCAGATTTGTTTTCTTTTGAAAAAAATCGATCCTTAAAAAAATCCCAATAAAAAATGTAAATTATTTTTCTATGAAAATATTTTTTCGTTTAATTTTAGTTCTTTACTACAATTCTCCGTAAATATTACCGCACAACACAAGGTCAATGACATGTACTGAATAATTCGTAAAATATTTATGAAAAACAAATTTTCGAACATCCAAAAGAAAAAAAATCCATCAATTTTGCATAAATGATGCAAGAATTGCTTCTCCTCAGAAACTGCTACGAAAGGGTTTGTTGTGTGCCTCTAATCTAAAATCTAACCTCATAGACTTAACCACGAACTTCTAACAATCAACATAACTGGCCTTATGTTGGCATACACCTACATTTACCAAAAATACGACACTTGCCTACCACACCGATCCAAGCTCAAACATATCTTATGTTAGTCTTCTACCTTGCTTCAAATGCCCAACTTGCTTCTAATGTGTTGATGCCGCATTGCAAAACCCTTTTTTTCTAATGCCTGGCACTCACAGAGTCTTGCATGACTCCACGCTGGCGCAAGTCACCCACATTTGGGGCTTGTATGTGGCTCCAACATTGTATGTTCCGTCCGTTTGTTGTCGTTGTTGCCAGTTTCGCGAGTAAGCTTAAGGTTATAAAGTGATCGCGTCTAAAGTTTATCAACGTCATGCAATCACTCAGAATTTTTCATTTAAACGTCAGCTTCTTCTTCTCCTTCGTCTGCAGCGTCGTCGTCTTTTAAATTCTTTTGTTAGATTTTTCTTTAAGCTTTCAAGGCATTTGTCCGCCATGAAAATCACCTCTTAAAAGGTTTTCTTGGTTACCAATTTTTCTTTTGTTTCAATAGCATTTTTTTCTTGTACGATTTTCTTCTTGCCAATAAATTGCCTTTTGTCTAAATGCGTTAGTTGTGTTCGTTTAAATTGTTTGGTTCGATATTCGTTTTGTTTTTGTTCGTGCGCTTTTCTTGGCATCCGATGCAATTATTAACCCTTTCAGTGTTTTTGTCGAATATATTCGACATTTAAAATTTCTCTCTTTCTTTGCGATTTTTCGGTTATCCTATGTACCGTTAACATTGATGTTTTTGTTTTTGCTGAATTATTAATGAAAATAGTTTTTTTTTCTAAACTCTATGCCTTTATATGATTTTAAGTACAAAATTTTAGATTTTTATTCCGACAACAATTTTTTTTGACACTGAAAGGGTTAATGATGGATCTCTTCTGTAGCTCAAAGGTTGTCTTTAGCGGGTGCCAAGCGAAAATCTGTTGTAGGCGTTATTGAATGACATTATGCCTTGGGAAAATTTTTTTGTGGAAAAACGATTAAGATTTTTATTTTTACGGGGGAAATAAAATGTGAAACACTTTGTCTAAATTTTGTTAATTTGATTGGAGGCGATTAACTCATTGATTTCCAGTTAATAAACAATGACACTATGGTACAAATTGGAAATAAAATTTGTTGGGTTCTAAAATTGAAATTAGGTATGAAAATTATTGTTCATTTTTTTATAAATTTGGAAGGAAGTGAACATCCGGAAGTTCCTGCCGAAATAATTATGGAATTAAATTTATATTAAATTAAATTGAATGAGAATTTTGTGCATTTTCAATATTTTATTCTTTTTATTGCTTTGTTGAAATTACCAACCCAAAAAACATTCTCAGAACCCGAGGTTGTTGAAACCTTTCTTTCGAATCAAATCCAATTCAAATTATAAATGAATGAAAAATTATTTTTCATAACCACTAAGAAGTAAACGATCAGATATTGTCTTTCAGTTTATGATAATTTATTTTACAAACAAAAAATCAGTCATTGACTGATAAGGATTCCTCGTTTTAATTAACCTCTGATTTTGAAAAATCTGTTCTGAATAGAATTTCAGATGCGGCATTCTACGGATACCTTAGAAAAATACGAAATACGCCAAACAATAATATTTTTCCTGCAGATAAATATTTGGTTATTCAGGGCATTTTTCCTGTAAGGAAAATGTTTTTTCCTCAGTGTACTCAACGATGTTTAACTCAGTTTCTTAGGAAGGATATAACACCAACAATTTTTATTTCGAATATTAAAAAACTTCCACACCATATGGTGAGGAAACAGATTTTTCTATTTCTATAAAACCAACTTAATGTTGTTAGAAGAAGGAAATGATTATCTGCTTCTTAGAGATCAGACATTGGTAGACCTAAGAGTTATTTTTTAGAAAAAAAAATCATCTGAGATGATAGAAAATTGTCTCTGATTTTGAGTATAATAAAACGAATCCCCTAAAGTTGAATTATTTTTCTAAAAAATACTAGACTCAGGCTCTAATGAGGTCTACAATAACTTGTTTAATATTAAAAGAAAACACTACATTCTAAGTAAGCAGATTTTTCTATGAAAAAAAATCTTCTCAGGACGGGTCCACTTAATTTTGCCTTTTAAGAAAGAAAATCTAGTCACCAGATGGAGAAAATTACTTAGAAAATGTTTTTTCTATAGAAAAAATCTTAAAGAATTAAAAAAAAAATCGGACTTTGGTAATCCGAGATTTTTTTTTCACAGAAACGTATTAAAAACCTCGTATAACTGGGGAATATTTTTATAGATAATTTTTGTCTTAATTGTAGAATACGTTTATATTAAATATTGACCTGTAGATTTTCAAAACGAAACCCTTAAAGTCAGATTAAAAAATCTTCAATGTTCAATGTTGAGTCGTTTTTTATAATTTTTTATTTATATGAATGATTCGCCATAAACGGCATTAAACAAAAAAAATAGATTTAGTTTTCCTTTTTTCAAAAATACCCTGTGGTCAACTTTTTAAGGAAACACAAACCTCAGGTTACGGGTTTTTTCTCTAAACAAAACCGACATAAGTTTCTGCGGAATTTTTTTCTTTTAATTTTATTTTCAAGATTCTGATATTAAAAAAATGTTTTTTTTTTTTGGTATCTGATTCTTAAAATCCTGCTGGATTCCCAGTTCTCTCAGGTTCTGAAAGTCCTTTTCAATGAATAATTTTGTTATTGAAAAATTCACAAAGAATTTATAAAAGAATTGAGATATTTTTACTGGATATATTTTATCCAGTTTCAATCCTTCCAGTTTCCAACAAACCTTTAAAATACAGAGGTTTTGTAAAAAAATAAACCTTTTTTTCGTTAGAAACAGAAATGAAACAGAAATTTTTGTCCGATTTTAGGGAAATAGTGCACCAATGTCCCTATATATACTTCGATTTGCACGAAATTTGGCATAGCGTACTGAATAAGGTCAAGAATGATGTGTGATAAGTTTCGTGAAAATCGGTTCAGTCTTAGATATAGCTCTTATATATATTTTCGTCCAATTTTAGGAAAATAGTGCACCAAAGTCCCTATATATTCTTGGATTTGAACGAAATTTGGCATAGCGTAATGAATAAGGTCTAGAAAGACGTGTGTAAGGTTTCGTGAAAATCGGTTTAGATTTAGATAAAGCTTCCATAAGTTTTCGAGAAAATCGGTTCTTGGTTCACAAAACTGTTCACAACGTAGTGAAGTTGGTATTGTCTAACGTATGACAAGTTTCGTTCAAATCGGTTCAGGTTCTGGATATAGCTCCTATATATATTTTCCTCCGATTTTAAGTAAATGATGCACCAAGGACCCAAAATATGGCCGATGTGCACAAAACGTTGTAACGTGACCGTTTCATACATTATGCACGACCCCAGTTAATGTCAACCCACCTCAATATTTAGTAGTAAATAACGTCTCACCCTAAACCTAAGCCAGCATCATTACCTGCGTACTTCAACTTCATTGCATTAAACAACAGACAACTTCCTTGAAGTACACAATAATTCTCATTCACTTCATAGTACCATACGGACATATGTTCCACTTTGCCATGCCGAAGTGGTCGACCTCGGACGTTACCGAACTACGAGTGACGAAGATGTGTGGCTTGTCCGCAGTCTCGTATACTGGTGAATGTTAACGACGATTCGACCTCGCTCATAGCCAGCTCCTCGCTCTTTGCCAGCTCCTCGCTCATAGCCAGCTCCTCGCTCTTTGCCAGCTCCTCGCTCATAGCCAGCTCCTCGCTCTTTGCCAGCTCCTCGCTCTTTGCCAGCTCCGCGCTCATAGCCAGCTCCTCGCTCATAGCCAGCTCCTCGCTCATAGCCAGCTCCTCGCTCTTTGCCAGCTCCTCGCTCATAGCCAGCTCCTCGCTCTTTGCCAGCTCCTCGCTCATAGCCAGCTCCTCGCTCTTTGCCAGCTCCTCGCTCTTTGCAAGCTCCTCGCTCATAGCCAGCTCCTCGCTCTTTGCCAGCTCCTCGCTCTTTGCAAGCTCCTCGCTCATAGCCAGCTCCTCGCTCATAGCCAGCTCCTCGCTCTTTGCCAGCTCCTCGCTCATAGCCAGCTCCTCGCTCTTTGCCAGCTCCTCGCTCTTTGCAAGCTCCTCGCTCATAGCCAGCTCCCCGCTCATAGCCAGCTCCCCGCTCATAGCTAGCTCCATACTAATAACTACTAACCGAACCCTGAAAAACCCGAACCCTGAAAACCCCGAACCTGCCGACCAACAACGAGTCGATTGTATCCTGCCCTGATCCCCGACGAGCCGACTGTAGCCAGCCGATCTTCAACGAGCCGACACCAGCAAGCCGAGTACCTACGAGCCGACTGCATCCGACCGAACACCAACGAGCCGACTGTAGCAAGCCGAGTACCTACGAGCCGATTGCATCCGACCGAACACCAACGAGCCGACTGTAGCAAGCCGAGTACCTACGAGCCGATTGCATCCGACCGAACACCAACGAGCCGACTGTAGCAAGCCGAGTACCTGCGAGCCGATTGCATCCGACCGAACACCAACGAGCCGACTGTAGCAAGCCGAGTACCTACGAGCCGACTGTAGCAAGCCGAGTACCTACGAGCCGATTGCATCCGACCGAACATCAACGAGCCGACATCAGCTAGCCGAGTATCTTCGAGCCGACTGTAGCCAGCCAACCTCCAACGTACCGATACCAGCTAGCCGATCCCCAACGAGCCGACTGTAGCCAGCTGATCCTCAACGAGCCGACATCAGCTAGCCGAGTATCTTCGAGCCGACTGTCGCCAGCCGATCTCCAACGTACCGACAACAGCTAGCCGATCCCCAACGAGCCGACTGTAGCCAGCCGATCCTCAACGAACCGACATCAGCTAGCCGAGTATCTTCGAGCCGACTGTCGCCAGCCGATCTCCAACGTACCGACAACAGCTAGCCGATCCCCAACGAGCCGACTGTAGCCATCCGATTCTCAACGAGCCGACATCAGCTAGCCGAGTACCTCCAAGCCGACTGTAACCAGCCGTACAACCCGAATACCAACCAGCCAATTAGTTGCGAGCCGACTTAATCACCCCCGCTACCATTACCGATTAGAAGATTCCAACCGAAAAGCTTATCTCACCTCCCGACTATTATTCATATTGTAAACACCAGAGTATTATAATAAAGATTGAAATTGTAATCACTCGTGTTTTTACTTAAGGTTTGTGGGTCCTTAGGTTGACCCTGGCAGCGACTGAGTTTACTTCAGCCTTAGATAAAACCACTCGTTATAACGTCTTAAAAGTAGTATAAACTAATTGTGACAAGTTTCATTGAAATCGGTTTAGATTTAGCTTCGATTAATATTTTCGACTAATTTTAATTAAATTGTGCTCCAAACACCTCATGTTTGTCATATTGACGCGAAATTTTGCACAACGTACAAAATTGAGTATAGAGTGACGTAATAACCTTTTGTAGAAATGCTGACATGGCTCATATATTCGACCGACTTCATGTGTATTGGGTTTAAAATAATCAACGAGTGTCCGATTGAGATTTGCTTGAAATTTTGTAGGGACATTCTTGAAGTAGTGTAGATTCGAATTAAATCAAAAAAAATTTTTGACCCCGAGAATGGAGGGTCCCCTTAAATCGATT
Source organism: Musca vetustissima (assembly GCF_032173495.1). NCBI lineage: Eukaryota > Metazoa > Arthropoda > Insecta > Diptera > Muscidae > Musca > Musca vetustissima. The sequence goes on along the minus strand of NW_026876945.1, from coordinate 152,760 downwards.
TACATAATTTTGTCTCATTCTCTATCTATCCAAATGAAGAGTTTTGTATAGATTACAGAATGACATGTTTATGGATTGATGTTAGTCGGTTCATATCTATCATGTTTTGTTCGAATGTATCTGTTGAATATACCCAAAGTGGTCGGCCCCGTCCGACTTTACTGCTTTCTTTATTGGTTTTTTTTTTTTTTAAAAAAGGGGTTTTCATAAATTTTATTTAATAAATACAATCCACGTCCGATCAAGTAGATAGGCCTCTGCTTGAGTCATTTCAGAAGTATTCAGTATTTTTTGGTTTTTTATTCTTTTTTCAGATCTCTTGTCGATTTTTCCACACTTATTCCCAGCTTTTATTTTCTGTATCTGGGCCTACATAAACTGCATTTTTTTTTAATGGAATACTTCATTGAGACCTAGAAAAAATGTTCTAAAAATGCCAAAGATCTCTGCTTGTGAGACTTAGTAAAAATGTGCGGGAATTTAACTTGAAAAATCCTCGTGAACAGACGTCCTCAGAGGTAATATTAAAACGTTGATCCTGACAGTTTTTTCATTAGAAACATAAATAGATTTCCAAAAGCTTTTGATTTTAAGAAAACCTTCAGCCCATTACCACCGATGAATTTGTTCTGTTAAAAAGTCCATGAAATAAATCTGAGTTTAGCGTTTATTGTTTATTCATTTCTTTGATTTAGTTTATTTTGTTGCAAACATTGACAACATTTAGTACAAGGTCATGCCACAAAAATAACAATTGTCAAACTTAAACTTAATTTGCAATTAATTACCATACGACATACCTGCGCACACACACCTACAGTCATTTAATTTGAATAAACTAATCGACAGACGAAAACTTCATTACCATGACTTGAACTTCAACTCTAGCAAAGCTATCAACAATGGAGGCAGAAAAAATTGCAAAACAAAAGAAAAAATGCTCAAAACAGCTGCATCCATCAAACAACCAACCCTAGAATAACCACAAAACACAAGCCCCTCCAAACATGCAAAATTTTGCAATTTAACCAAATGTAATGACGTTGTTGAGAAAAACTATTGTCATCTCATAGGTAGAACTGCTAAACGATTAAATGTCAGTTTAAAAAAAATGGTAAACAAATTACTTACCACAAAAAAAATGGAAATTAAATTCTAGGTTAAAAGTAAAATCGTAGTGCTTTGAAGAAACAATTAATGTATCCATGAATTTGAATTCATTAGGTAATGTGTTGCCTTGAAATTTAAATGAAATTTATTTTAAATGCAATAGTAAATTTGCATTACAATGTAATGGATGCTGAAAACTCATGCACAATTTTCATAGAAAACAAAAAACTTCATACTAACTTTTAGCGAGCCAAGTTTAAGGAGTAATTGTAAAATTGTGCAATGTTGACATGCCTTATGTACCACATATTGGGAATTAGCTATACAATAAATGCAATTTTTAATTTTTCAAAAAACATTTGACAAAGTAGTGGACATTCCCTTTCAAAGCCTCACAAAAACTCAGATATACTTGTATTGTGTCAGTTAAAAATGTTTAAAAATCTAATATTAAGTTTGCTTGATTTTCTCTAATTATATTGTTGGTCAAAAATTACAATTGTGGCCTCTTTAGCTTGGACTCATTAACCGATTAGACACAAAATGAATTTTCCCATCCGATTGCTTCAGCTGCACTTCAACAACCGCCTACACACACATGCATATGTCTTAGATGCCAATTTTAATACTTTGTATTCAGCCTTCACATCTAAAGGCATTAAACGTTTGGAGTTGGAGGCACATTGTCTGCTTGATGTTTCTTTTCATTTTCGTAAATTTTTCCTATTTTGTGTTAAATGATTGGAAAATCTTTACAAATTGCCTGACATCGTTGTCTGACGTTAATTACACTAAACATTAAAAAATGGCAGTTGCTAAAGTTTTGAAAAGTCATTTCTTCGGCACGATCAGCCAAATAAGAAAAACATATTTTGAAATCCATTGAAGAAAGGATAAATGGGAATGGAAAAAAATATCAGCACACTCAATTGGTATTAGTTAATTAACTACACCAGTGTGCTGATAGGACACATTTTTCTATGAAGTCTTCGTAAAATTGAAAAAGCAACAAGAGATTGTGCACCATGAAATGGCGAGCTTTCACAATAGTCCAAAAATTAGAATGTATGGGTCATCCACAGTGCAGTCCTTACTTGACATACATTAACTTGTTTTAAATCCTGCTCATGAAGAATAAATAGCATTCCTTTTTTGGTGTTTGCCGAGGCAATAAAAGAAATAAACCAAAATAGAAACAGAACAAACGAATTTTAGTTTTTTTTAACCAAATAAATTCCTTTATTGAATATTGTTCGGATAAACAATATTTCACCTTAAGAATGTTCACGAATGTGAGCCGATGTGAACGAATATATATATATATATATATATATATCAGAAGAAATTTATGCAGGATATAAAATAATAAAATGAATTATCTAATGTTTACGATCCCTCACTGGATGATAGTATAATTGTAAGTCTGGATTTTTCCGTCAGTCTATTTGCTGCAATTTGACATTCTTGGTTAGTGGAGGGAGGATATAGCGTTAAACTGTAGGTGCCTCCTAATATTCGGTATACGGAAGCTTTAGCCGCATTTCCCCACCAAAGTTGCTGTAATTTAGCATTCCGGGTTACGGATATATAATTAACTTCTCCACAAAAAAAAATTCAATATAACAGCCTGTTTTTGTAAAATTCTGAACGAACGAATTCGAGTGACTTACGACCAAACTCCTTGGTTTTGAAAAATATGTCATTTATTTTTGTTTAGAATCAAGAAACATTTTTTACATACATATGTAAATAAAGGTTTGGTAGTTATTCGTTCGAATTGTTTTGTTTTGAATTTTACAGAACAGGCTGTAAGTCCATATTTTATTATAGCCCCATATAAAAATTCCCAAGATTTTACCAAAATTTTCTTTCGAAATGACTTTCCAAATTAAGCTGTTTTTACTGTTTAAATAAATTGCCATATAGGTCGATGTTTCGACATGACCCCTATATAAAGAAAACACCCTTAACCGCATTTTCCCCAACGAAGTTTCTGTAATTTTGCATTCTGTGTTAGAGGAGGTTAAACATTCTATTTTCAGAAATTGTTGCATGGTTGGACATATGTCCTTCCCATTTTTTGCTATTCGGAATCATTAATTAATTAAATACTTATTCGCAGAAAATTTTCAATGTCAGGTTTGTCATATCCTCCATATAAAGTCCCTTCCCTAATATTCGATATTTGTTGTCTTTGTATTCGAGGTCTGAGAGCATGAAAACTATCTTCGAAAGAAGTTTTCAGTGTAGGTCTACATTAAATATTCCAACCTGAAGGTATGTTATATGGTACATCATTTTCACATAATGTACTACCGAAAAAAGGCTGTTTTTCCCTTCACCACACAGTGGTACAGGGTATTATGTCTTTGTGTATATGTTTGTAACAGCCAAAAGGAAACGAGATAGACACATGGTTCCTTTTGAGAATATGCATATCATCACTTTCTAAATGGACTTATTCATGGCCGTCCGTCCGTCTGTTGGTGTTAAATTGTAAACAAAGTACAGGTCGCATTTATAATCCGATTTGGATAAAATTTGGTACAGCTCATTTGTTTAGCCCAAGGACGAACCCTATTGAAATTGGTGAAAATCGGTTTAGATTTAGATATAGCTCCCCTATATATTATCGTCCGATTTTACATAAATGGTGCATCAATGTCCGTATATATCATTCGATTTGAACGAAATTTGGCACAACGTACTGAATTAAGGGAACCCTACCCATTCTCGATTTTAATTTTTCAAGATGTTCAATGGGCTGGTAAATCAATACCAATGCTTGTTAAGGTTTGTAACTTTACACATATATAATTGTAGATTTAAAATAGAAGAAAAATAATTTACAAAAAAATTTGTTGTTGTTTTATTTTTTTGTAATTAAAGAACAGCCCTTATTTTTGATGGCGGGCATGATAACTCCTCACTGGAACATCGGAATCCGAAAATTCCAACGGTGTTAGAAAGAGTACATGTCTGCCTCTCGTATGAACTAGGATTATTGACTTCGCTCTAAAATTAACAAAATGGCGGACCTTTGAAAAAATATTTTTGAAAAATCGCCGAATTTTTACCAAAAACCAATTTAAAAAATAAGGAAGATCTTCATCGATTGGCTTTATCCTAGTTCATACGATAGCTATACACTCACAGAGAAACGTGTTAAAATTTGAAGTTGATTGGGTTATTAGTTTTTGAGTTATCGTGCCCGCCATTCGCAAAAAATGTTTAGAGAAAAACGCGTTTAAAGTTTGGAAAGCTTTCCAGCCGTCACTTGATGCTGACACAATAAATCGGCTATATCTTCAAGAGTTCTTGAGATTTTCATTTGAAAATTTGATCCCCTTAAGTCTAGATTGATGTGTGCTAAGTTTGTTGAGAATCGGTTCAGATTTAGATATAGCTCGCATATATATTTTGGTCCGATTTAAGGTAAATTGGGCATCAATGTCCCCATATATCATTTGATTTGCACGAAACTTGGCACAACGTACTGAGTTAAGTCTAGAATGATGTGTTTTAAGTTTCGTGAAAATCGGTTCAGATTTAGATATAGCTCGCATATATATTTTCGTCCGATTTAAAGTAAATGGTGCACCAAAGTCCCTATATATTTTTCGATTTCCACGAAATTTGGCACAACGTACAGAATTGATGTGCGATAAGCTTCGTGAAAATCGTTCCAGATTTAGATATAACTCTCATATATATTTCGTCCGTGAAAATCGCTTCAATGAAATGAAATTTAGCATAGGTTCCAGAAAGCCATACAGATCTTGTATTCAAGTTCGTTCAATTTCATGCCAATGTTCTTTCGAAAAGGCGGAGTCTGTGTAATGTACACAATCTTAATAATTGATTTAGATGCAATTTTGAAATATATTACAAATGCATCGTGGAACTAGTATAGAGTTAGGACTACGGGAGCCATTAAAGCCTAGCTGCAGTCGGTTGCGGGGTTCGTGTCCTGCTCTATAAAAGTCTTGTTTAGAATTACAAATTAATGTTATAGACTCCCTATTTATTTACTTTAAAAAAATGGACCATATAAACTCTAATTAAAATACCCCTTGAAATGTTGAATATTGGACTTTAGGGTTGTCATTCAAAAAACCAAATAAACTCACCCGAAATATAGACTAATACCTATAATCTTGTAAGAAAGTGGGGACTCTTTGGTGTTATCAGAGCCCTGCCTCAAAACCCTCACCAGCCTTTGTCCTAATGGCAAATATTTAATTAGGACCCCTACAAAAAAAAAAAAAAGAATCAATCCAATATTAAGACCCTATACCATACTGTAAGAAACGTCTATTGTATGTTTTTACGGATTCATTTTAAATCTATTAATTTATTCAGGATAATAATAAAAGTAAATACAATATAATTTTTATCTGCATATTAGATATACTCTTCTGTTCTACTCATAAAAAAATTCAAACAAATTGGGATATAATTACTTAGCCCTCAATGGGTTAATTTGAAATATTATCTATACATTTTTTTCACATTAGGTCGTATCGCTTTAATATCAAAATTATTTGCATAAAAAAATTAACCAATTAGGTTATATTGTATTAAATTTGTATAGAAAATTTATCAAAATAATTTTTGTATATAAATGGTATACTTAAAGGCAATTTTTGTATCATAGGCGATAGGTTATGGTATAGCTGGGCTATGGTTGTCAATGCTGTATTGTAGGTTGGGTTTGTTTTACGGGGATACTTTTTGTGGTACTGCAGTTATATGATTGTACTTTTGAGAAAAATTGTTGGTTTTATGATGCAATTCGCCATGAATTAATCGGAATACGGATTATTGTAAATGGATATTTTATTGATGTTGTTGGTATTTAATCCAGGAAATAAGTTTGGTGTTCCAATAGTTTGGGTGGTATAGTCATCAATAAGCGAATTAGGTAGTGGGGGTTCTCAAATGGTGTGGTATTCACGTGGCATGTGATTTCCGGGCACAAATATGATGTTATAGGTTATGTTGGGTATTTGTTGATCAATATGATAATCGTTGAGTTTTGTGGCCGTATCAAAGAGTTCAAAATCTGGTGTTCCGTGTTCAAAAATCGGGAGTTCCGTGTTCTAAAATCGGGAGTTCCGTGTCTACCCGGTGGGTAGATCACGAATAGATAGCACACAATATTGATAAAATGGATTTCAGATTCCTCCTGTATGGAAATTATATATTTGTGTTTTCCCAGTGAGCATACAACAATTGCCTTTTGGATGTGTTTAATCCCAACAAGGGGATCAGTATCACCTTTTCCGGGATTGATGAACGCAGGATTGGGTGTACCGAAGTCCCTATAAAAGTTTCTAATAAAAATTTGCACTTTTACACATTTTATTATTCTCACCCTTAATTAATATGATATATATAATGTGTGGCACAATGTTTGGAAATAGTTGGGATATAAACAATAACTTTAGCCACTTGGATGATTTTTATATTGGATGGATTTTTTTTAAACTATATTTTGATGCTTGCTTCTTGGAGTTTTGTTAGAAAAGAAAGTTTCTTAATTTGGCTGCGGAAGATTATAACTTCGATTGTCAATGTGATATTTAGAAAAAAAGGGAATGTAAAAAAATCTGAGGAGTTGCCAACATATCGCCATACAAAAATTATCGAAATATTTTCGAGATGAAATTTATGTTTGCAAATAAGCATTAATAAAAAAAAACAATATATATATTTATTTTTAATTATAAAATGGCCTAATTTTTCATAGATTTTAGTGATTTTCTTTTTAAAAGGTTTTTTATACATCGATGATAAGTTTAATTTTGTACAGTACCACATTCTGGCCAATACGATATTTACATAACACCTCTGTTGGAACTTGATGAGAGTGGTACGTAATTTTCTGCTATTCGATTCGGAATCAAAACAAAACAAAAAAAGTTCCGCAATTCTCCGATTAAATATTCTACATCATAGATAAGCAAAGGTAAAAAATAAGCTATAGTGGAAAACGTATTTGAGAAAAAAAATTACCTGGACTTTGTGCGGAATATTATTTTCAAAATTGACCCTGATCAGTGAAATTTCTAAAGAGGTCCAAATATATATCTGTGAAATTTGTATGATGTTGGTTTTTATCGAGAATCAAAACAGAAGTCTGAAGCAAAAAGTACAACGAAACCTGAAATCAATGCTTATAACTTTGCCGTTGCAGAACACAAAGGGATTAAATCGCAAATTTCAAAATCAAAAAATGTTTTGTAATTTAAAAAGAAAAGTTTAGAAATAAAAATTATATGAATAAAGAAGTATTTTTGTGGAAGTGTCCACCACATCTGTTAGGGGACATATGTAGAATATACTCAAAGTGTTGAAGGGTATCATATAGTCGGCTCCGTCCGACTTTACTGTTTTTCTTACTGGTTTTTATTTTGAGAAATTCCTCAGTCCCCTACCTCTGATGAGGTCCAGGACAAAACACGATGTTTTGTTTTTATAAAAATTTTTGACATAACTTTGCTACATTCTTCTATTCATTATGGAAAATATTTAAAAAAATATTAAACTTGCAAGGTGTAGCATCTGTTGTTTATTAATTTCTTTGATTTATTTTCTTTTGTTGCAAACATTGACAAAATTTAGTACAAGGTCATGTAAATTGCAATTAATTAGCATTAATTACCATACATCCAGCATAAATATCCATAATTGATACAGAATGTATAAGAATCACCAGAAAATTTAATCATTTCATTTTCTCAAAACTTAATTCCTATTTAATTTTGTTTTCTAGCTTATGCATGTGAGTCGGGATGTTGAAGCTGATGCCTCTACTTCTTCTATTTAACATCGATATTGGGAATTTGTATAAAACACACTCGATCTCAAAATTGTGAGTACGACATAATTTTATACCAAAACGAGAGTTATATAATTTTTTTGATTTATTGCACGGCAATCAAATGATCTGCCTTTACGCTTTGACATCCTCATTTCATATTCCAATTCAAAAATGATATTAAATCCACTCATTCCATATAGATTTAATATAATAAACTTTATTAAATAATTGTATCATATTCATAAAACATACACAGCTGTGACACTTTTCATTATTCGTCACCACTATCGATACATAATTAAATAGCTGCAAACGTTTATCTCATGCGCTGAATATAAATCATAATCGTAGCCACTTTAATAACAATTAAATGCCACTTAAATTAACACTTTAAAGACATTTATCAAGCGATTGGGGGAAACTTGTTTCAGGTAGTTGCAAGCAAGAAGATGTCTGATGCTGCTACTCCTCCTTCTATTTGTTGTCGCTGGCAACGTTTAACACCGATTGCAATGTTTAACAAAACAGCAGCAGCAGCATCAACAATTGTAGCTTGCTACTCTATGTGCATAATAAAGTAGTAGATGTGCTTGAGAAGTGTTGCATATCAAACATAAACAAATTGTGTTCAGACATGCATAACTAAAAATATCACAAAATTAACACGATTATTTAAAGATACCGAATGTGGTAGTTGCAATACTCTTGTCAGGTGCAGAGTGTTAGGGGGATTAGTAAACATCTCCAGCATCCAAAGTCTACTCTTTGTTTTGCATTGCAGTCAGTCAGCTTGTCATTCAGTCATCAATATGCAAATCAATAAACTGTCAAACAATCCGGCATTAACATACATACATGCAGGCATATACATACAAACAAACTAAATAAAACTAAACATAGGCAATGTGGCGGCACCCAGTTATTCCCAATCTCCCAGTTGACTAGCTGGCACACACATCTGCATCAGATATTTTATAACAACAACATTGTAGTCATGTATGTAGCAGTCAGCCAGCCACCAATTGCAACATGATTTGAGACATGCAACTCGGTTGTGTTGATATGAAATGCATTTAACATTGAAAATTAATTAATTTATCGATCGATCGTTGATTGGAGTTGTTGCTGTTGTACATTTTTTGAAGAATCTATTTTAAATATCAGCACATCAAATTATATGGACAGAATGAAGCATAGAATGCCCCTCAGGAATAGGTCGCATAAGACAAAAGCTATGGTAAATGGCCCGATTAATTTAAAATTTTGGGACTAGTTTGTTTTTCTTTGATTAAGGATTCAGTATAATGTAGTACTGGAAATAAATCCTTTTAGTAAAATTATGATGGAATATCTGATGAAATCATGATATAGCTCGCAATTTTTTAATAGATCTTCAAAATGTCCACATAGGTTTATACTACTCCTGAGATTTTGGGTATTAAAATTGGAATATATCGGTCTACGTTTTGGTCTATATTTGTGTATAGGGCAAATAAAAAAATACTTATTCGAAGAAAGGTTCAATTTATTTTCATGTCCGTACATAACTGGCACCTGCCCCCATTCGATGTTTATGCTTCATTATATATGCGATTGATTATAAATAGATATTTTGAGTTTTTAATACAGGTGTATGTTTTGACAAATCCCCATATATTAGGGCCCGCAACATTTTAAGGAACTTTAAATGTTTTATCTTTATTTTCTAACCAAAGTGGATTTAATTTGGAATTCACATAATTTTGTCAGTATATGCCCAAGTTTTTATAACGTCACTGCATCATTGTAGGTATTTGGTAAGGGGTTTTTTGAATTTTAAAGCATATTCGGCATCTTTAAATCTCTAGCCGAAATTTTAAAACTAGTGTTTTCAGTTTTGTATTTCGTTTCACAGAGGACAGAAAAAGTTCTCTCATGCAATTTTCAGGGTACTCTATTTTCGACATTAGCCCCATATGAGAGTCCTAACCTATTTCAGGTATTTTTAATGTCTACCTCAAATTAAAGGAGTTACAGTACTGTATTTCTTTTATGGATTTTGGTATTGAAAATCTGTTAACGTGCCATTTACAACGGCACAACAATTTTGAAAGGGTCGAGCTTCAATGCATAGGCAAAAAATAAACTGAGAGACAATTCGAGGCCACAGGAGGTGTGGATTTTTAAAAGAAAATTTATCAAAGTATCAAAGGAGTCGTAGATTTTTGTATTTTTTAAAGAATATATTTCAAAAGACCCAACAAGAAGTGGATTTATTAAAGAATATTTTTCAAAAGACCCACCAAGGAGTGGATTTCATAACAAATATTTTTTAAAGGGTCAACTAAGGCATCGATTTCATAAAGAATATTTTTCAAAGGACCTACGCACATTGATTTTACTCCTGTGGTGTTTGATATGGAAAATGGGATATATTGGTCCACGTTATGGTATAGCGCCCATAATGTGGTATATGCAAATATTAATTATTTTTGGGATTTTTGGCACGTTGTTCAACGGAATTGACTGTAATCTGGTATTCTGAGTTTTCATTGGATATCAAATCTTCCTTTTAATATTTGTCCACTATTTATGATATTCATATTACCGCACTCCCATTTTTTTTTTTTTTTGAGTATAGGTAAATTTTTCTACTGAACTTAATATAATTTGATATATTTACGACGTTTTTACTTTTTTGAGATCACACTTCTTTTTTATATATCTCTTCTTCTTGCTATTTAGTATATCCCTTTTTTGTGCTTTTCGTCCTTAATTTATTGAGGCCGGAGTCTAATTATCAAAAGATGTGATTTTTCGTCTTCGAAATATTGTAAAAAATGTTGTTCATAAGATTTTAGGCGTGATTATATATTTGGGAATATATGAAGATCTGTAAGTCCTTTATATAAAAAATCAATGAGCGGAGCAATATATTCAGATGGGACCGACCATATGTAACCCAATTAGCACGTGTTTAACTTTCTGCGGATTTATATTCCGTGTACGAGTCTGTCTCTATATTCCGAGTCAGACCAACCATTATAAAAACAGTAATTTTCAATAGTAGATCTGACCCCTAATCTGCCCTATAGACAGTAAAAGTAAATAATAATAATGAAAATCGGTCTAATAGGAGCTGTTATTGAACCTAACAAGAACTTCATGTAAAATTCATTCAGCGCTATTTTGCTGCCCTAAATAATATAAGAATACGCAGGCACCTGTGTATATTTAAGTACAACTTCCCTATCCGAGTACATACAGCCATATAATTGGTATCAATATAAAGATCAACCACTCCTCTTGGATATATTGTCAATTTCTCTATTTATTGTCTTCGAAAGTAAATAAATACGCCATAGAATGCAAATTTTGCTATTTTTCACACAAAAATCTGGGTCCATTTGAACCGCTAAATTTTGACGGATTATCATAAAAATAGGCATAAAAATTTGCATTTCCTTGATCAGATATCTCTCTCCGTGTAAAATTTCGTTTTATGACGGATTATCATAAAAATAGACATAAAAATTTGCATTTCCTTGATCAGATATCTCTCTCCGTGTAAAATTTCGTTGATTTCCGGTCATAATTGTATACTCTAGAGCGGACAGAAAAACAGACAAAAAACAAAAATAAAATTTGGTCCATTTCAATATTGACCGATTACCAAAAAATACCAATAGGGATGTTTTTTGACCAGAACTCATCTTACATGCAAAACTTCATGACGATTGGTCCATAACAATGACCTCTTTTGTTTTTACAAATTATAATGGATAGACGGATGGACACACATGGCTAGATCGACTCTGTTAGTTAAGATATGACGATCGGTATACTAAAAGGTGGGTCTAGTGCCTGGCCACACAAAGCTATAATAGTCTTACAACATAGTTGTGTAGGGTCAAAATCAACAGGAATATTGAAAAATATAGAAGTAGATATTTTTCAATATGTGTACCCTATATAGTAAAAAATTAATTACCTCTTCAATTTTCTTCAAAAAAATAACTGTAAAATTAGAATATTCCACAGTTTAATTCCCATCAGGTTTTCTTAAAAATATTCAAAAATTTTCCATCTAAAAATACATTTTTGGAATACTGTCCTTTACACAAGAATCCCTCCTATGTACATTTTTATTATAACCGTTTAATATCGATATCCAAAAATCCACGATTCGTTACCAGCTATGACGCCCTCAAGACGACCTGATACGTCGCCGATAGAGTTGTTTTTCCAAAATCTTTAATTCTTTAAGAAGTGCCAGATGTAACTTGCACCTTAGTAAATGCATATGGCCTCTAAAGTAATTAAAACTAAACATTTAATTTTAGCTAAATCATTAAAACCAACTCCTTAGACTTTAGTAGAACTTTCATTGGGATTTTTTTTTTAATTGTACTGCCCTATATTTACATTTCATTGATTTACCGAATAATTCGTTTCATTCATAAAATACACGAACAGAAAAACAATTCCCCTTTACAAAGTGTAAATGTTTTCATACAATGTAACAACTGATATTTACAAAAGTACTTGAGATATTATTTTTTTAAATTTATTCGCACTTATGTTAAACAACCTCGCATACACCTTTGAAATTTACAGGTGAGATTTGGATGACGAGTGGTGGTGCGGTGTTTTCTTTTTTTCTAGTTGCAAGTGTGGAATTTTACACCAAAACAAAAGACCATTAAACTATTATTGATTGCATTTGATTATGTGGATTTGATTGTTGCACCTGTTTTCAATTCTCAAGCTATTTTGGAGGTGTGTATTTAAGCTATTTAAGACTATACTAACAAATTGATTAAGTGTGAAGTTTATTTGAATGTTGCATCGAACATGGCATTGTTTCTTTCCTATTGAATCTATTTAGACGTAAACTCCGGTGTGATGTTTCCAAAGACATTTTATTGCCAAGAATTTCTCAAGCATTTTATGTTATCACAGTCATCGATACTGTTTATATAGCGGTTGGGTGTATGTTTTGATTTTTCCTATCATTCACAGCAACCTGTCGATCGGACACCTAACTTGCTAACTTTTGCTATAGAAAATAAATTGAAAGAAAACGATATCATCAACTCTTTAGGTGTTCGTTTAACAAAAATAAATTGCCGGCATTGTTTTCCATGTGGAAAAGTGTAAAAATTTTTTTTCCGATATCTGGGTGGTTTTTTATTTTATATAAAATACAATTACATAGAAACGAAAAATTCGGAAAGAAAATAATGTTGCACACTAGTGCAACATATAAAAGTGCCAACAAATCGGAACTTATCAACAGGAATATGTTGTTTAACAAATTACTCACACATATTGTGAATATTTTATTTATATAAAACATAAATAAATTCGATACGATTCAATAATTTTTGTTTATTTATTTATTTTTTGTTTGTTTATTTATTAAACAATATTCAAGTGTAATATTATCGAATTGAAAAACATTGGCTAATATACCTCGAATTGGTAGACATTTTATAAAAGAAGCACAATATAAATTCTAAATGATGTTGTGGAATTTAAATAACAATCGGATTCATAATGTTTGTTCAAAATGTAATATAATTCGATTCGACCAAAATTAGCGTCGTGTTGGAGTTGCTCAATAACTTTGAAGGTTACTCAATGATACAAAAATATATTATGTTAGGTTTGGTCATCTATATGAATACATTTTTGGTATTCTTTGAGAAAAACTACTGACTTTCTTTAGGAAGACGTCTTGATATTCTATAATAACACAGTTTGTTATTCTATAGGAAGAATTTATTGTATTCCCTAAAAAAAACCTACAGTTCTTTAAAAAAAAAATACTTCTTTGTCTTCCATAGGATGACCTATTGATTCCGCATATTCTATAAGAAGATTTCTGGTCTTCTATATGAAGATGTCTTGTTCTTTTGTGAGAAGACTTTATGGTCCTCTGTATGAAGAATTTCTGGTCTTCTATAAAGTGACCTTCTGAGATAACTTCTGGTCCTCTATAATAACAACTGACTTCTACAAGAATACCTGTTGTACTTCTGTAAGACCTTTTATATGGTCCTCTATAAGAAGTCATACAGGAATTGCATAAAACACCTTCTAATCTACAAAAAGATATTATGTTGGTCGTTTATAAGGAGGCCTCGAGGCTATAAGAAACATAAATCTCTGCATACACCATGATAAAGGTGTATTCAGGTTATTTTACACACTAAAGGTTTGGTTGAATAGTTGGCTAGATTCTTTCCCTTTATAAAATTTGTAGGTGTCTCTGACATAACCAAAACCTCATGTAAAATTTCATAGCCATCAGACCTACCTGCCCGCCCTCTAGTGTTGTAGTAGTAATACTAACCAAATCAAAATTCGAAGATCTTAGTTTAACTGCCACTACAACAATATATTTGGTATCAATTTAAAGGCCAACCACTCATCTTGGATATACTGCAAACTTGTCAGGTCTATATCCTTCAGGCTTAAATGTATACACCATAGCATGCAAATTTTTCCATTTTTCACACCAAAGACTCAGACATTTCATCCGCTAAATATTGGCCGATCGTCATGTTTATTCCATGGTCAGACTCCTTTCCCTGTGTAAAATTTCGTGAACCGATCATTACCAAAAATATGGACAGAACAGTTCCTCCTTCATGACGATTGATCCATAACTGTAGACTGTATTGTGTTTACAAATTATAATGGACAGACGGACGGACCGAAGAATACATGTTTTCAGATCGACTCAGCTATTCGAGATAAAAAGTGGATATATGACCAATATTTTGCAAACTCATGGGGCCACACAAAGCTATAATACCCTGACAACTAGGCTGGGGTCTAATTAAGTTTCACGTTTTGGGAGTTTAGTGCAGCATTTATGTAAAATCGGACGAAAATATATATTGAAGCGATCTTCAAATATATATCCATCTGAACCGATTTTCATATCCAAATCTGAACCGATTTTCACGAAACTTAACACACTCCATTCTACTCCTAATTCAGTTCGCTATGCCAAATTTCATGCATATCGAATGAATGATGCACCATTTACATTAAGTAGGACGAAAATATATGTGGGAGCTATATCCAAATCTGAACCGATTTTCACGAAACTTAACACACAGCAATCCAGACTTAATTCAAAACGCTTTGCCAAATTTCGTGCAAATCGAAAGATATTTAGGGATTTGGTGCACCATGTACCTTAAATCGGACGAAAATATATATAGGAGCTATATCTAAATCTGAACCGATAATAACGAAACTTAGCACACATCGTTCCAGACTTAATTCAAAACGCTGTGCCAAATTTCGTGCAAATCGAAATATATTTAGGGATTTGGTGCACCATTTGTCTTATATCGGACGAAAATATATGTGGGAGCTATATCTAAATCTGAGCTTATTTTCGCGAAACTTAACACACATTATTTCAGACTTCAACACGATGTGTCAAATTTCTGCAAATCGAAAGATATATAGGGACTGTGGTGCACCATTTACATTAAATCGGACGAAAATATTTATGGGAGCTATATATAAATCGGAACCGATTTAAAAGAAACTTAACACACATCATTCCAGACTTAATGCAATACGCTGTGCCAAATTTCGTGCAAATCTAAAGATATATTGGTACTTTTGTGCGCCATTTACCTTAAATCGGACGAAAATATATATGGGAGCTATATCTAAATCTGAACCGATTTTCATGAAATTTAACACACATCTTTCTAGACTTAATTTAGTAGGCTATGCAACATTTCGTGCAAATCGAAAGATATATAGGGACTTTAGTGCACTATTTACCTTAAATCGGACGAAATTATATATGACAGCTATATTTAAATCTGAACCGATTTTCACCAATTTCAATAGGGTTTGTCCTTGGGTCAAATAAATGAGCTGCGCCAAATTTCATTCAAATCGGATTATAAATGCGACCTGTACTTTTTTACAATTTAACATCAACAGACGGACGGACATGCATAAATCGTCTCAGAAAGTGATTCTATGCATATTCTCAAAAGGAACCATGGGTCTATCTCGATTCCTTTTGCCTGTTACAGGCATATGCACAAAGACATAATACCCTGTACCACAATGTGGTGAAGGGTATAAATATTAACCCTTTCAGTGTTTTTGTCGAATATATTCGACATTTAAAAGTACTCTCTTTCTTTGCGATTTTTCCGTTATACTATGTACCGTTACTATTGATGTTTTTGTTTAAATATAGACGAAACTGTCCGAGGATTAAAATGACAATTGCAATTTTTTCTAAACTATGTCCCTTTATATAATTTTAAATACAAAATTTTAGATTTTTTAATCCGACAATTTTTTTTTTTTTCGACTGAAAGGGTTAAGAATCCTTTAATTTTTCAGAAATCAAGAGTTATGACAACCCTATATGTGTTCGCCCCAATTATGTCATGAACATACTTTCTGTTTTCAAAACTCTTGTGTGGGTTGTGGAAATTGTTTGAAACTCTTTATTTAAATTACATTTGCTTGCTATATTTGCATTTACCTCCTCTAACTAACCAAATACGTGCTTTGGGTATCGTATGTTTCAACATAAAACGCTAAGTGTTAAAGTAAATTGATGAAAATATGGTGGAAGAAAAACTGGAAAACAATTTTCCATTTCTTTGCTTTTTTCAACCACCACTCTTCACATTTTCAATTAAAAATAATTTAAAAAACTAAAATTCAATTTGTTTTTGCTGCAAATTTTGCACGTGTTGCATTGAGGTGTAATGCAACTCATGATTGATGGATGTTTGTTTGAAAAACAAAAATCGCGGCATGAAGTATGTACGTATGTATAATGGTAGCATATGTCACGAAATCAATCAATGTTTACGGATGTTGCAATTAAACGTATTTATGTATTTGTAATTTACAGCAGCAACAATGTTTTATAACAAATTTTGGTAATTGAATATGATTTTAATTTGTAGTAATTCATTTTTGTAATGGAGTTATAAATTTATCAAGTGGAAACATTAAATGAAAATTCAAAATAAATCTTTTAAACACAACTCCTCTCTCAGTTGATTAACCATCAATCCAAAAAAATCCCTTAATTAACTTATCTGCACATCGGGTGTGAAATTCAAATCGTTCTGGCTTTCATGTTAATTTATTTCCAATTTTTTTTTTATAAATTTATTTTAGGTTCTAGACAATTCATTGGTCATTTCGACAGCTGTGTTCCATTGTAGTATCTAGCCATTTGTCTGCTGCTATTCCTTGCCTTGCCTTGCCCATTTGCCATATTTGTAGGTGTGTCCCTTTTTGAGAATGTACATTGCATAAGAATTCCAAAAACACGTTGCCAATCAAGCATAGCCATCCGACAGACAGCCAGACAATCGAACAGATGAACAGCATACGATAAAATAAAAAACAACACAACAACAAATCTCGATATTAATTACAATCATAAACTCCCACTTCCTTTCAAAATACGCAATGCAGTTAATTTTTTTCTGTATTCCGTTTTTTGGTTGTAATTTTTTGGAACTAATTCGATTTTCGGTATAGATTATTACACGGTCATTTGCAACAGACAGAGGTATGGGAGTGACATAAGACTGCAATGCTTAAATTTCAATCAGAAGCTTTAGAGTATCTAGGAAATAAATAAAGAATAGGTCCAACATAAGGATCTTAATTCCTAACTTACTTACTTAGCTGGCTTGTTACAGAACGGTTGTTCCATAAGCCGAGCTTAAAAAAGATTTCCAAGTGCGTCGGTCTTGTGCGAAAATCCACCAATTTGGAAGACCACGTTCCAAGATGTTGTTTTCTGCTTGGTCTTTCCATCTAATTCGTAGCCTTCCCCTTCTACGGGAACCATCATTATGCCTTTTGAGCTGGGGCATTCTCATTTATCCGCACAACATGGCCTAGCCACCATAGTCGCTGTAGCTCAATACGACTGACTATGTCGATGTCCGCGTATAAATTGTAAAGCTCGTGGTTCATTCGACGGAGAATTTTTCTTTCAAACACCCCAAGAGCTGCCTCATCTGCTTGCGCAAGTACCCATGCTTCTGATCCATATAATTGCACGTGTAGTATCAGCGTCTTGTAAAATGTGAGTTTGGTCTGGCGGGAGGTGGCCTTGCTTTTGAGTTGTTTGCTCAGACCATAGTAGCATCTGTTGGCCATCACAATCCTTCTCCGAATTTCAAAACTGATGTCTTTCGTTTTATTTATCGGGGTACCAAAGTATATAATGTCTTTAACTACCTCCAAGCTGTAGTTCTCAAGTTCCACAGTTGGTCCAAGTCTACTGGACGTTTTGCGCGTTGATACCATCAACTTAGTCTTCTCGCCGTTTACTGCCAGACCCACTTTGGCAGACTCCTTTTCAATTTGTTCAAAGGTGGCTGTTACCGCTCGCAATGTTCGACCCATTATATCGATGTCATCGGCGTAGACGAGTAACATGTGTTGTTTGGTGTATAGAGTGCCATTTCTGTTCACCTTTGCGTCTCGTATGACCTTTTCCAGTAGGATGTTAAAAAGATCACACGACAAACTGTCACCTTGTCTGAATCCTCGTTCGGTATTGAAGGGCTCCGATAGGTCCTTTCCTACTTTAACGGCTGATCTTGTGCCACTTAAAGTTATCCTCCATAGTTGTATTAATTTTGCAGGCATGCCGAACGTAGGCATGGCTTTAAACACCTCTGAACGGATAGGGCTGTCGAATGCGGCTTTATAGTCGACAAATAGGTGATATGTGTCCATGTGTTTCCTAAGGGTATGTTGAATTTCCATCTGTAGCTCTTTTAACCCTCTTTGACATTATTTTTGTTGAATGCATTGCACTCAAAATCATAATTTCTATTTGAAATTCCCAGATATTACTTTCCTATCATTCGAAATTAAGCCCATATATTTTCCTTCTCTACGGTAAATATTTTTTCTGTTATTGAACAATTCATCATACGAATGAATATATTTTTCAACATTTCATTACCCTTTCACTTGAATTGAATATCAATTCTCAATAAAAGTGTCTATGTGTGTGTGTGTATGATTCAATTTTTATTACCATATGAACGGTATATTTTATTGTTTTTTATAACACATCGAGGAGAAGATTAAATTTGTACCGATGCAACAATGCCATAAATATTAATTAACAATTTAGCAGCTGGGAGTGCAGAAACATTGATACGGTTGACAATTCGAACAGCGTTTTACATTGCATATTCATTTATACATATGAACATATATTTACATACATACACAAATGTAAAGAGAATTGTGGAATCACAACAGGTTTTTTTAGATATAAGCTTTTTTGCAGGAACTGATAGTTCCAATAGTGATATATTTGTTAAACACCTACACCTTTAGAGCTAATTTGTTTCAACATTTAAAAAGTAATGCAACTTAAACATAGACTTTGAAGATTTTTTTAATTGGTGTCGATTTTTTAAAAAGAAAGAAATTTTTTACTCGTTTTTTTATTTTTTTATAATCCTACGGTATTGAATATTGGAAAATAATTTAGTAACCTGTATGTGTGTGAATTTTTTGAAAATGTTTTTATCAAGTAAGTTTTTGTCGACATAGCTCCTTATTTTGGCATAGTCTTCATATAAAACACACACACATTTTCCATCAAGTGGTTGTAATTTGGCATTTTGTTTTCTTAGGGGGTAAAACACATTTTTGGCTTGGAAAGATATGTTTTCAAAGAGTGGATTTTTTAAAACAAATAAACTTTAAGGCTTGGATTAAAAACAAATATATTTAAGATTTAAAAAAAAAAATTAATTTAAGACATGGATTTAAGAAAAGTCGTAATTTTTAAGGCGTTAATTTAAAAACAAAAAAATTTTGAAGCTTGGATTTAAAAAATATTTTTATGGCGTGAATTAAAAAAAAATAGATGAAAAAATATTTTTAAGGCCTAAATTTAGAAATATATTTTTTACGTCTTGGTTTTTAAGAAGAAAATATTTTTTAAGGCGTGGATTTTAAAATACATTTTTCCAAAGACTTGCCAAGCCATAGACGTGGATTATTCTAAATAGATTTTTTTAAAACTAGCCAAGTCATAGGCATGGATTTTTAAAAACCAACCAAGCCGTAGGCGTGGACTTTTTTAATTTTTTTTTTCAAAGACTAACCCAGCCATAGGCAGGGATTTTTAAATAGATTTTTTGAAAGACTAGTCAAACCATAGGCGTACATTTTTTAAATAAATATTTCTAAGTCTGTCGGAGCCACGGGCGTGGATTTTTTGAATAAATAAATAATTTCTAATCCTGTCGGAGCCACGAGCGTGAATTTTTTTAAGAACTAGCCAAGCCATAGGATCGGTCTTCTTAAGGGAACTGTTGTTGTTTTTTGTAATTAAAGATATATATTTGAGTCAAAAAAATTTTGTTATTGTTTTGTTGTTGTTTTTTGTAATTAAAGAAAAGTCCCTATTTTTGATGGCGAGCATGATAACTCCTCACTGGAACATCGGAATTCGAAAATTCTAACGGTGTTACAAAGAGTAAATGTCTGGCTCTCGTATGAACTAGGATTATTGACTTCGCTCTAAAATTAACAATATGGCGGCCTTTGAAAAAATATTTTTGGAAAATCGACGATTTTTAACCAAAAACCAAGTTAAAAAATAAGGAAGATCTTCACCGATTGGCTTTATCCTAGCTCATACGATTGCTATACACTCACCGAGAAACGTGTAAGAATTTGAAATCGACTGGGTTATTAGTTTTTGAGTTATCGTGCCCGCCATTCGCAACAGAGAAAAACGCGTTTAAAGCTTGAGAAGCCCTTTAGCCGTCACTTGATGCTGACACAATAAATCGGCTATATCTTCAAGAGTTCTTGAGATTTTCACTTGAAACTTTGTAGAGACATTCTTGAATTAGTGTAGAATCGAATTAAGGAAAAAAAATATTGACCCCGAGAATGGAGTCAATTAAATGTTTCAAAGCCATAGGCGTGAATTTTAGGAAAACCAAAACTGATTTTTTTTTGTCGTCTTAGAGAAACAGGCTATTAGTTTTTTTGAAAATATTTTTCAATACACGGATTTAAAGATTGATAGATTTCTACATGGTCAAACTTAACACCATTTTCACTTGTCTGAAATGTTTTTTTTTTTTTTTTGTTTTCAAAGCCAAGAACGCCTAAAAATACTAACCTGTTTTTTATATCTTTATAATATCGGTTGAATGATATAACCCATTATAAACATATTATTTTAACTGTTAGTAGTACTATGGACCTCTTCTTATTAATGTATTTGATAACTATATGCCTTAAAAGCAAGGATCTTATAGGAATAGACTCAGCATATATAGTTTCAATTTGTTGTTATATCTATCAGGAGCCTTGCAAAATATTTTCATAGGAGCAGTAGGGCTTCCTCCAATAGAAGTAAGAGGTCGTCTATTGAAGGACTTTTAGTCATAGAAATTTGTATAAGGGATATTTTATTTGAACCTTCTTATGTAGCAGAAATACATAATCACATATGTATATCAATTCTTATGTAAATTCCAATTGAAAATCGTATTAAAATCGTCTAGTTTCATGCCTACAGCAAACATCTTAAATATAATCACAAATTGCATGCCTGACCAGACTCAATATCGAATCGTACGACAAACATAAATTGCAATTTGTTTATGAACACAGATGACAAATAAACCATAAACTTTTAATTACACTACTTTTACAAGCAGCAAACAAAAACAACTAAATAGATTTTTTTACAAAAAAATTAGCTAAGGCATTTGAAGCAAGTTCTTTGTCAATTCCAATATATATCTTGTTGATTGTGGAACCAGTTTTTTAAATTTTCAATGACAACATTACATCGTGGATTTTTTAAATAGATTTTTTCATGGCGTGGATTTTTTAAATAGATTTTTTCAAAGACTAGCCAAGGCATAGGCGTGGATTTTTTAAATAGATTTTTTCAAAGACTAGCCAAGGCATAGGCGTGGATTTTTTAAATAGATTTTTATGACAGCTATACTGTTTCATTTTTTTGTTAGATTTTTTCAGCCAAGGCATAGGCGTGGATTTTTTTTTCAAATAGATAGGCGTTTTTTTAAATAGATTTTTTCACAAGGCATAGGCGTGGATTTTTTAAATAGATTTTTTCAAAGACTAGCCAAGGCATAGGCGTGGATTTTTTAAATAGATTTTTTCAAAGACTTTGGATTTTTTAAATAGATTTTTTCAAAGACTAGCCAAGGCATAGGCGTGGATTTTTTAAATAGATTTTTTCAAAGACTAGCCAAGGCATAGGCGTGGATTTTTTAAATAGATTTTTTCAAAGACTAGCCAAGGCATAGGCGTGGATTTTTTAAATAGATTTTTTCAAAGACTAGCCAAGGCATAGGCGTGGATTTTTTAAATAGATTTTTTCAAAGACTAGCCAAGGCATAGGCGTGGATTTTTTAAATAGATTTTTTCAAAGACTTTTTCAGCCAAGGCATAGGCGTGGATTTTTTAAATAGATTTTTTCAAAGACTAGCCAAGGCATAGGCGTGGATTTTTTAAATAGATTTTTTCAAAGACTAGCCAAGGCATAGGCGTGGATTTTTTAAATAGATTTTTTCAAAGACTAGCCAAGGCATAGGCGTGGATTTTTTAAATAGATTTTTTCAAATAGATTTTTTCAAATAGACTAGCCAAGGCATAGGCGTGGATTTTTTAAATAGATTTTTTCAAAGACTAGCCAAGGCATAGGCGTGGATTTTTTAAATAGATTTTTTCAAAGACTAGCCAAGGCATAGGCGTGGATTTTTTAAATAGATTTTTTCAAAGACTAGCCAAGGCATAGGCGTGGATTTTTTAAATAGATTTTTTCAAAGACTAGCCAAGGCATAGGCGTGGATTTTTTAAATAGATTTTTTCAAAGACTAGCCAAGGCATAGGCGTGGATTTTTTAAATAGATTTTTTCAAAGACTAGCCAAGGCATAGGCGTGGATTTTTTAAATAGATTTTTTCAAAGACTAGCCAAGGCATAGGCGTGGATTTTTTAAATAGATTTTTTCAAAGACTAGCCAAGGCATAGGCGTGGATTTTTTAAATAGATTTTTTCAAAGACTAGCCAAGGCATAGGCGTGGATTTTTTAAATAGATTTTTTCAAAGACAAGCCAAGGCATAGGCGTGGATTTTTTAAATGGATTTTTTTCAAAGACTAGCCAAGGCATAGGCGTGGATTTTTTAAATAGATTTTTTCAAAGACTAGCCAAGGCATAGGCGTGGATTTTTTAAATAGATTTTTTCAAAGACTAGCCAAGGCATAGGCGTGGATTTTTTAAATAGATTTTTTAGCCAAGGCATAGGCGTGGATTTTTTAAATAGATTTTTTTTAAATAGATTTTTTCAAAGACTAGCCAAGGCATAGGCGTGGATTTTTTAAATAGATTTTTTCAAAGACTAGCCAAGGCATAGGCGTGGATTTTTTAAATAGATTTTTTCAAAGACTAGCCAAGGCATAGGCGTGGATTTTTTAAATAGATTTTTTCAAAGACTAGCCAAGGCATAGGCGTGGATTTTTTAAATAGATTTTTTCAAAGACTAGCCAAGGCATAGGCGTGGATTTTTTAAATAGATTTTTTCAAAGACTAGCCAAGGCATAGGCGTGGATTTTTTAAATAGATTTTTTAAATAGATTTTTTCAAAGACTAGCCAAGGCATAGGCGTGGATTTTTTAAATAGATTTTTTCAAAGACTAGCCAAGGCATAGGCGTGGATTTTTTAAATAGATTTTTTCAAAGACTAGCCAAGGCATAGGCGTGGATTTTTTAAATAGATTTTTTCAAAGACTAGCCAAGGCATAGGCGTGGATTTTTTAAATAGATTTTTTCAAAGACTAGCCAAGGCATAGGCGTGGATTTTTTAAATAGATTTTTTCAAAGACTAGCCAAGGCATAGGCGTGGATTTTTTAAATAGATTTTTTCAAAGACTAGCCAAGGCATAGGCGTGGATTTTTTAAATAGATTTTTTCAAAGACTAGCCAAGGCATAGGCGTGGATTTTTTAAATAGATTTTTTCAAAGACTAGCCAAGGCATAGGCGTGGATTTTTTAAAAAATATTTCTTTAAAGGACCATCCAAGGCATATTTCTTCAAAGGGCCAACCAAGGCATAGGCGTGGATTTTTTAAATAGATTTTTTCAAAGACTAGCCAAGGCATAGGCGTGGATTTTTTAAATAGATTTTTTCAAAGACTAGCCAAGGCATAGGCGTGGATTTTTTAAATAGATTTTTTCAAAGACTAGCCAAGGCATAGGCGTGGATTTTTTAAATAGATTTTTTCAAAGACTAGCCAAGGCATAGGCGTGGATTTTTTAAATAGATTTTTTCAAAGACTAGCCAAGGCATAGGCGTGGATTTTTTAAATAGATTTTTTCAAAGACTAGCCAAGGCATAGGCGTGGATTTTTTAAATAGATTTTTTCAAAGACTAGCCAAGGCATAGGCGTGGATTTTTTAAATAGATTTTTTCAAAGACTAGCCAAGGCATAGGCGTGGATTTTTTAAATAGATTTTTTCAGACTAGCCAAGGCATTGGATTTTTTAAATAGATTTTTTTTTATAGGCGTGGATTTTTTAAATAGACCAAGGCATAGGCGTGGATTTTTTAAATAGATTTTTTCAAAGACTAGCCAAGGCATAGGCGTGGATTTTTTAAATAGATTTTTTCAAAGACTAGCCAAGGCATAGGCGTGGATTTTTTAAATAGATTTTTTCAGGACTAGCCAAGGCATAGGCGTGGAGCTTTTTTAAAAGACTATATTTTTTTAAATAGATTTTTTCAAAGACTAGCCAAGGCATAGGCGTGGATTTTTTAAATAGATTTTTTCAAAGACTAGCCAAGGCATAGGCGTGGATTTTTTAAATAGATTTTTTCAACGACTAGCCAAGGCATAGGCGTGGATTTTTTAAATAGATTTTTTCAAAGACTAGCCAAGGCATAGGCGTGGATTTTTTAAATAGATTTTTTCAAATACTAGCCAAGGCATAGGCGTGGATTTTTTAAATAGATTTTTTCAAAGACTAGCCAAGGCATAGGCGTGGATTTTTTAAATAGATTTTTTCAAAGACTAGCCAAGGCATAGGCGTGGATTTTTTAAATAGATTTTTTCAAAGACTAGCCAAGGCATAGGCGTGGATTTTTTAAATAGATTTTTTCAAAGACTAGCCAAGGCATCTTCGTGGGACCAATCTGGCACAATACGCTTACCGGTAGCACTAACAAATTCCACATCATCGCTATTATCATCACCTTTGCCCGCTGCATGATTCGATGGCAACAACGAATTGTAGGTATTCGTGTGTACATTGTACGTATTGTAGGCCCATTCATCGCGGGCATTACGCCTGGCATTGAAACGACGCTGCACCGCCCGATTATAGAAGTCATCCTGATTTAAACGTTTCAATTTTGTGTTGTTGAAATTCTTTGGTATATTCATGGCAGCATCGATTAGTTCCACTTGAGATTTTGTTTCTAATTTCCTTGATTGCCTGTGGTTATTTGTGGATGTGGTGATAGCTGGCGATGTGGAAGATGAGGCTGACGCCGTTGCAGTTGCTGCTGCCCCCAACACCGTCACTCCTGATGTTGCTGTTAGGTGATGTTGTTTACTTGAATGTGATCTTGCCGTGGGCTGTTGATTCAAACTCTGATGCGGCTGTGGCTGCAGCTGATGGTGATGATTGTGATTCCTGTTGTGCCGATGCTGATGGTGTTGGTGGTGATTATGATGATGATGTTGTTGTGAATTGTGACGGGTATGCTGTTGTGACGCTTGTTGTTGCGGTTGTGTTCTTGTATCGACTGAGTCTGCTAAAACCGTTAATAGACCACATAATACCACAAATATTATGTGGCTAAAAGCATTTGAGAATTTCATTTTGATCTCTTGTATTTATTCTATTTCTCTTTGGCAGGTATTTTGTGGTATTCTTTATTTGTCAGAATGTGTCACCTTTACAAATGAAGATCTACGACTGGCATCCAATGTGGAAGCTGCGGTTTTAATTGTCTGCGTTGGTGAAATTGATCCTGCAAAGAGAAAAAGGTAAGTGGAAATTAGTTAAACTTTTAGAAAAAAATACGAATGTGAACTTAATCTTAGTATTTAAGAAATGTGTCGAATAGAAACATCTAATAATATGAACTTTGATATTGGTCCACGATGTTTTTCGTCCAAATATATAAATTTTATAGAGGAAAGAGGATCAGAATTATATTAAAAAAATGTCTGTCCAGCCCATTCCGATCTGCTTTCCTACTTTTCAACTTTGTTAATTAGCCTGTATCATTATTGTGAGAAATTTTGCAGGACAGTAAATGGCTTCTACACCTGGGTCTGTAAGAGTGTCTTATTTTTTGGTCATATTTTTCTCAACAGAAATCGGCAGTATCGCTACAAGCTCACGGCCAATAGTCAGAACTTGATGTGAGTTTAAGAATCACCGGGAAAAAAGTAATCTCGATCCAATCTTCCGAGACTGGCGGGAACTAATATTTCGTGTCGGAAAACTAGATTAAGCCAATATAACGGTCTTAGAAAGCCGCAGGTGTGAAGAGTATGATAAGATGGTTGAAGCAGTGAGAAAAGACATAGCTAGGCTCTCAAGAAGGATAAAGCAGCTATACGGAAACTGACCAGAATAAACCGAAGCAGCAAGTGTGAGCAACAGACTGATGCTTACAATAAGCCTGACTTTCCTACACTACACTACCTCACGAGCGGCGAAGGGCATTAGAGAGATTTCCGGAAGAGCAGACGAATGCCAAACCCTAAAAAATTATCTCCACCGGCTGGTGTAAAGAGAAGGCGGAGCCAATCCGAAGTCTATGGAGACGGCCACGAGAATCCATTGACTGTGGGGAATCCCAAAAGGACTAACCCACATTTATGAAAGAGGAAGGTTGCCAGGTGGCACTTTAGGGGATCGAGAATAATAGTGCGATAGAGCTTGCAATATTTAAGATAACAATTTTGTGCATACATTGTTATCCCTCCTAGGATGTTTGGTAATAAAAAATTGGATATATCGGTCCGTGTTTTGGTATTAGCCCTATATAATGATACACCCAAATATTCGGTATTTTTAAGAATTTTTGTACGTTTTCAACCGAATTGGCTGTAGTTTGGCACTTAAATTTCCCAGCAAGTCATCGATATCGATCCACTTTTTATGATAGCTCCCATATAAATGTACTTCCCATTATTCGGTCATTTGGGGAGTTTGGGCAAGTTTATTAACCGAAATGGCTCAAATTTCCTTTTCATAGGGTGCCAAATTTTCCTACCAAAAATTAAACCATGGTCCGTCATTTATGAAGGTCCCGAACGATTACTAGTATTTCAAATGGCCATCTCATGGCGATGGGAATAAAAACTTGGGACCGGCCGAACTTAACAACGTTTTTACATGTTTTATGTCTAAAAGAAAATTCGAAAGAACTTATCCCTGACTCCCAAAATTGTCGATTATCGTTGATTCGCGGTTCCCAATAACGTGAACCGTATTTTAAAGTCAACCCTTCCCACTTATGATAATTTCCTTGCTGTGCTGTGATTTTCAATTAAATATTTATGAATAATTCATGATTCTGGGACAAAAATCAAGTTTTTGTTTTTATTTAATATTTTTTTTTTTTTTGTTCACATGTCTACTATGACTGGTCGCATATAACCTAACCCAACTTCACAAAATGATTTATATTGTATTTGCATTTCCTTAATATTGATTTATGTTAGTCGGCTGAGGTTTTAATTGTCTGCAGCTATTATCCCGTGCATGCCCAATTGGAAATTTCTTATTCAACTCTGTTTTCCTAACTAACCACAAAACTTCCGATCGATGGGTGCAGATGACTCAAAACGAAATGAAGTTCATTGCCAGTTAGACATGCAGCCAGGCCCAGTCTAAGCCATGGCAGATGCGATAAGACGCCGCCAAAAATCATTCAGGCAAAACCGCAAAACATAACGAACCACACACGAAGTGACAATTTATCGAAATCCGCTAAAATGTATATTTTTATTCGAAATCAAAAATTCATAACCCTATTCGTTGGAGGGTATAAAAAAAGTATAAAACCCCTTTTATTGTTGTTGTTGTTTTTGTAGCTTTTATAAATCTTTAATTTAAGGTTGTTATCTTTTGATTGTTGGTTTGGATTGCATTTTGTTTTTTTTTTTATTCTACGGAACGTGGAACGGACATGGATGATGATTTAATGCTTTTCTAATCAATATTTTTTTTTTGCCTTTGGTTTTTGTTATGGCTGCTGTTCTTTTTCATGTGGTGTGGTTTTTAGATGTTTTTTATCTTCCTGTTTTTTTGGCTCCAATAGCAAATGTGTCCATGTTTTGTTTGTTGTTTTTGCCCCATTGCATGCAAGGTCATTTAGTCAATGGATTTTTATTAATGTTGACATATTTTGTTGATGTGATTTTCACATAACCGTAATTCTGGGAATCTGTGGGAACCGAAATTCTTGGATATCATGGAAATGTGATTGAATAATTTATGAGATTTTTGGTTGATTATATTCTGTTGTGTTTGCTCATTCGGGGAAGTGACTAATAAATTTGCAATTCATAGAATTTATAATCCTGACCTTAGATACCAAAGTATTTTTGTTTTGGCTTTTGCAAATGCAAGTAACCATGAAATATTGTCGATGAAAATCCATAGAACATCAAATCTGTGAAGAAGGAAGCGAATATGACGGAGCCGACTATATTATAACTTACACTG
The DNA here is from genome assembly GCF_032173495.1 of Musca vetustissima. NCBI lineage: Eukaryota > Metazoa > Arthropoda > Insecta > Diptera > Muscidae > Musca > Musca vetustissima. The sequence goes on along the minus strand of NW_026876945.1, from coordinate 124,039 downwards.
TTTGGGTATATGTATGAGGGGCTCTTGTGGTTTTTATACCATTACAAATTATAAATGGAGGGTACATCTACATTTGAAGATTTTAATATATACATTCTCTACTGAGCTGCATTTCCTATTGATTGGATAATCGTATTATACCAAAACGGCATTCTATAAATAATAGGGTGTCCTGTGCAAAAAATTGAACGTCACGTCATTCTAAACCCCATTTGATGTTTTGACGTACGTTAGGTGACATTATATAAAGAAATTTTACCTAAATCAGACTCAGTTTTGACTGACGCATGCCAGTGCACAAATTAGTTCCTATCGGTAATATGTAGTGTGAATGGTGTATTATAAACATGACGTCGGAGCAAATAATATGTAAGAGCTATAATTAAATCCGGGTTAATAAATGATCGTATTATCTCCATACGTCATTATATTTTCGATAAATTGAGCATGTAGATCAGTACTGCTACGTAGTCGTATGAGGGGTAGGTATCTTTACAAACGGAATAACAAATACACTCCAACTTACTGTGCACAGTATAAACAGTTATTTATAGCCGGGCCGACATTCGTATATCCTACACCATGAAGTCGGAATACATAAAATTTACAGGGTGTAATGTAAAAACATGCTCTATCCTTAAAGAAACCGAAATTCCAAATTGCATAGATTCGATTGTTCGGCTAGGGATTTTAAAGTATTAAAAGAAACCGAGAGTTTCTATTACTTGAGGGCTATGGCATCACATGAAAAATTCAACGTTAAAAATTTATTCGGAAATCCACGCTTGTTTAGGACCTTGAAAAATATACCCTTAAAAATAGTCTATAAAAATCTAAGCCTATCTTGGAACCTTGAAAAAATATTCTTTGAAAAACCTGAAAAAATAAATTCTTATAAACAACTTGAAAAAAAAACTATTCTCACACATCTTTATGGGTCCCAGAAAAAATATTCTTTAAAAACCCACACCTTTCTGGGACCCAGAAATATATTTTTTAAAAAACAGACTTTTATGTGTTGAAAATTTTTCGTTGAAAAAAATATTAATCCCCACTGTTGAGGTCTTTCAAAAAGTGTTCTTTAAAAATCCACGTTTTCTTAGGTCGTTGAAAAATATTCTATAAAAATCTACTTATTTTATTGGTCCTTGCAAAAATATTTAAAAAAAACACACCTTGTAGTGGTCCTTGAAACAAAATATTCTTTAAAAATTCACCCTGGTGATATTTTTAAAATAAAACATTATTTAACAAAAGTACGTTATGTTGGTTCTTGAAAAAATATTGTTCAGAGTAAACTTCTGCCTGATCATAATAAACTTCTGATTTAAGGGATCTCGATATTAATTTTTCTAGATTTTCAATGGACTGGTAAATCAATACCAATGCTTGTTAAGGTTTTTTGTAATTAAAGAAAATCCCTTATTTTCGATGGCGGGCATGATAACTCCTCACTGGAACATCGGAATCCGAAAATTCCAACGGTGTTAGAAAGAGTACATGTCTGGCTCTCGTATGAACTAGGATTATTGACTTCGCTCTAAAATTAACAAAATGTTGGACCTTTGAAAAAATATTTTTGGAAAATCGCCGAATTTTTACCAAAACCCAAGTCAAAAAATAAGGAAGATCTTCACCGATTGACTTTATCCTAGTTCATACGATAGCTACACACTCACAGAGAAACGTGTAAAAATTTGAAGTCGATTGGGTTATTAGTTTTTGAGTTATCGTGCCCGCCATTCGCAAAAAAATGTTTAGAGAAAAACGCGTTTAAAGTTTGAGAAGCCCTTCAGCCGTCACTTGATGCTGACACAATAAATCGGCTATATCTTCGAGACTTCTTGAGATTTTCATTTAAAATTTTTTTAGGGACTTTCTTTAATTAGTGAAGATTCGAATTATATCAACAACATTTTTGACCCCGTGAATGGAGGGGTCCCCTTAAATCCTGATGTCTGTGAAAATTTCAATAGAAATCGTAATATTTAAAATATAATTTTGATACTGAAAATTATACTTTATTTGGTATAGATCCCACATAAAAAGGGGTGTGGCAAATATTAAAAAAAACAATTTTTAACAATCCACGCCTCTCATTTTTTAACAGAAGATGTATTTCTAATCATTAAAAAATGTATTTAAAAAATACGATCTTCCTGCCGTGGGTATTCAAAACAGCAAAAACTTTTGCAAATTGTCTGCCTACACATGTTTACCCTCTAAGAGTCTTTTTAAAAAAGCCACGCCTCTAAGTTTTAAAAATATATATAAAAATGCCCATCTCAGGTTAAGCATTGACAGAATCTTTTAAAAAAATCCACGCCTCCAGATGAGCCTTAAAAATATTTAAAAAACAAAATCCCACCTCGGGCTAAGCTATGAAAAAACTTATTTTCAAAAATCCACGATTTTGGAATGGTCTAGAAAAACATTTCTTTTGAAAAATCAAAGCAAAATTTTTTTTTAAAGCTGTGAGCGGAGCAGTGTTGTCGGACGGGGCCGACCATATGATACCCTACACAACTTCCACAAAAATCTAACTTTCTGTGATTCTATATTCTGAGCATGGACAATATTTCGCGATATTTGCACACTCTTGACCAACTATAAGTCAACAGATTTTAATTACTTGTCAAGATTCCCTTCACCGTGGGTTCTGTTTTGATGATTGGCTTTCAATTGTGGACTATAGATCGATTTGAAATTAAAAAAATTAAGTTGTCGGTCCACTTTGTTCCATGACCATAACTGGAGATCGTAATATTTAAAATATAATTTTGCACAACATTGTTTGATATTGAAAATTTTACTTTATTTGGTATAGCTCCCACATAAAAAGGGGTGTGACAAATATTAAAAAAATTAACAATGTATGTATTTTAATCATAAAAAATGTATTTAAATAAAAAACGATTTTCCTGCCGTGGGTATTCAAAACAGCAAAAACTTTTGAGTTAAGAGTCTTTTTAAAAAAGCCACGCCTCCAAGTCTTAAAAATATATATAAAAATGCCTATCTCAGTTTAAGCATTGACAGAATCTTTTAAAAAATCGACGCCTATAGATGAGCCTTAAAAATATTAAAAAAATCCCCCCTCGTGCTAAGCTATGAAAAAAACTTATTTTTAAAAATCCACGACTTTGGAATGGTCTACAAAAACATTTCTTTTGGAAAATCAACGAAAATCTTTTGGAATCTCGATTTCTTATTTTTAAGATTTTAAATGGGCTGGTAAATGAATACCAATGCTTGTTATGGCTTGTAACTTTGCACATATATATTTGAAGATATAAAAAAAAAAAAAAAAATAATTTACAAAAAATGTTTGTTGTTGTTTTTTGTGATTAAACAAAAGTCCTTATTTTTGATGGCGGGCATGACAACTCCTCACTGGAACATTGGAATCCGAAAATTCCAACGGTGTTAGAAAGAGTACATGTCTGGCTTTCGTATGACCTATGTTTATTGACTTCGCAAAACAATTAACAAAATGGCGGAACTTTGAAATTTAAAAATGGAAGATCTTCACCGATTGGCTTTATCCTAGTTCATACGACAGCTATACACTCGCAGAGAAACGTCTCAAAAGTTGGAATCGATTAGATCATTAGTTTTTGAGTTATCGTGCCCGCCATTCGCAAAAACGCTGTTTGGAGAAAAATGCATTTTACGTTTGAGAAGCCCTCTTCCTGTCACATGATGCTAGCACAATAAATCGGCTATATCTTCAAGAGTTCTTAAGATTTCCACTTGAAAATTTATAGGGACATTCTTGAATTAGTGTAGTTTCGAATTAAATCAAAATACAAAATTAAATTTTTTGAAACCTAGAATGGGGGGGGTCCCCTCTGGCTAAGCCTTTAATAACTCGACACATCTCGAGCTAATTCTTAAATAAATATAACAAAAATAAATGTCTTTATCTGATCTTTTAAAAAAATATGTTTAAGAAAAATCAACATCCCAAATTAACATAATTGAAATATGTGTTTAGCCTATATAAGAAGTATACCATTTTTACAATTAAATATAAGTTTCATTATAAAAAAGCGATTTAATGAACTCCTATAAGTCTCCCTTGTAACAAATTACGTTTCCCCATATTAATGAACGCTACTAAATTAATTTACGATTAGTTTCATAAATTAATTAATCAAACAAATTTTAATATGTTCATATAAGCTGTTGATTACAACCCCTTTACATGAGTGGCGCATTACATCTCATCCAACTTGCCCTTACAAGTGGACGACAAAAAAATATAATTAATGTACGAGTAAAATGTTCATAATTTTAATATGGGCGTTTACGCACTAAACATGTTTGCCGGCAATTTAAACAGAAAACCACATCACACATGTGTACATATAAACATATGTAAGTATTTTTTGTATTTTTTATGTTGTCTTTAAAATATATAAAAAAATAGTTTCTTTCATATGTCATATACTTCATTGGAAATGCTTTACCCAAAAAATTTTAATAGGCTGTTGCTTTCCCCTTTTGTGGTCCACGCTTCAATACTCATTAAAATAAGTCATTGTCACCCGGTTGGTGTCAGAGCTCCAGTGTCTGATTGTCAAAAAAATGAAAATAACAACAACAAAAAGCTGACAAATGAAATGATCTAAAATAAGAAAACAATCGTTGAAAAAATATTTCTGAATGACACATTGTGACAAGAAATGTATCAATTAAATGGCCCGTCGGCCACACCAAACATTTTGTGGCAATGGCATTTGTTAGTTGGATGATATTTTACAAACGGAGGAAATATAACTTAAAAGGAAAGGAATTTACAATTTGTATATATATATATATATATATGTATATTTAGCTGTGAGCAATAACACAATCATAATTTCTTTTCAGTTGTATGGTAATTTACCACTGTATAATCCTTCAATAATAATAATCCAATCGGTTTTAAATTTTGACACGTTTCTCTAGGAGTGTATAGCTATCGTATGAACTAGGTTAAAGCAAATCGGCGAAGATTATTCATACAAGAGCTAGACATGCACTCTTTCTAACACCGTTAGCATTTCCGGATTCCTATGTTCCAGTAAGGAGTACATGCCCGCCATCAAAAAATAAGGACATTTCTTTAATGACTAAAAACAACAACAACCAAATTTTGTAAATTATTTTTCTGCTCTTTTAAATTTTCAATTATATATGTGCAAAGTTACAAACCTTAATATGAATTGGTATTCATTTACCAGCACATTGAAAATCTTGAAAATTAAAAATCGAGAATGGGGGAGGTCCCTATAAAAAATGTCTTAAAAATTCCATATTCGAAGCATTGAAAAAAAAATTAATTAAAAATCCATACCCATTGAAAAAATATTTAAAACAATCCATAACTGAAGTATTGAAAAAATATTAACAAATTCATACCCGAAACATTCGAATTTTGTAAAACAAATCCACGTCTCTGGCTACGTCTTAGAAAAAATTATTAAAAATCCATGCCTCTGGCTACGTCTTAGAAAAAATTATTAAAAATCCATGCCTCTGGCTACGTCTTAGAAAAAATTATTAAAAATCCATGCCTCTGCCTATGCTTTCAAAAAATGTTATAAAAAGTCCACGCCTCTGGCTACGCCTTTAACAAATGCACTCAAAAAATTGTTTTAAAAAATCCACGCCTTTGGCTATGTTTTAACAAATTATTTTAAGACCTCCACTCCTCTGGCTACGCCTCCAAAAAATATTAAAAAAAAACTCCAATTCTCTGGCTATGCCTTCAAGAAATTATTTAAAAAAATCCACGCCTTCGGCTATGCTTTAAGAAATTAACCATTGTATGTCAATGTTCTCTCGAAGTTTTTCTACAACCTATGATAAATTTAATTTAATTCGGACAGATTTAGACAAATTTATGGGAAATGATTTATAGCAACATTGATACACGCTAATCTGTACGACGCACTGTTAAAAATGTAATCTCAATTAGACATCCGTTCGAAATACATGTGGAAGCTATGGCTGGATCTGCACCAAATTCAACAAAACCCAATAACGTCATTCAAGTCTCAATTTGATGCGTTGTGCAAAATTTCCTTCTAATCGGACAAACACTAGGAGTTTGGTTCACCATTTATGTAAAATCGGACGAAAATATATATGGGAGCTATATCTAAATCTGAACCGATTTTTACGAAACTTTGCATACATCATTCTAGACTCAATTCAGTACGTTGTGTCAAATTTCGTGCACATTGAAGAATATATAGGGTCTTTGGTGCACCAATTACATTAAATCGGACGAAAATATATATGGGAGCTATATCTAAATCTGAACCGATTTTCAGGAAACTTAACACACATCATTCTACTCTTAATTCACTACGCTGTGCAAATCCAAAGGTTTATAGGGTCTTTGGGCACCATTTGTCCTAAATCGGACGAAAATATATATGGGGGCTATATCTAAAACAGAACCGATTTTCAGAAAACTTAGCACACACCATTCTATGTTGAAATCAGTACTTTGTTGACCATTTACCTTAAATTGGACGAAAATTTATATAGGAGATATATTTAAATCTGAACCGATTTTCTCGAAACTTAGCACAGATCATTCTATGCTCAATTTAGTACGCTGTGCCAAATTTCGTGCAAATCGAAAGATATTTATATGGGAGCTATATCTAAATCTTAACCGATTTTCACGAAACTTAGCGCACATCATTCTCGGCTTAATTCAGTACGGTATGCCAAATTTCGTGTAAATCAAAAGATATTTAGGGTCTTTGGTGCACCATTTACCTTAAATCGGTCGAAGAAAGGACGGGGGCGGCCCGAAATGAATTTTTTCACAGTAAATTCGCTGTTGCAAATTTTTCCATTTTGTACTACCGGTCCCCACCCCCCCGAAATGAAATCCTGTGTACGTTGCTGGGACGAAACTATATATAGGATTTTCACGCACATCATTCTAGGCTCAATTCAGTACGCTATGCAAAATTTCATGCAAAATCGAAAGATACCATTTACCTTAAATCGGACGAAAATATATATGGGACCTATATCTATATCTGAACCGATTTTTCCCAATTTCAGTAGGGTTCGTCCCTGGGGTAAATGAATGAGCTGTGCCAAATTTCATTCAAGTCGAAAAATAAATGTGACCTGTACTTTGTTTACAATTTAACATGGACAGACAGACAGGCGGACGGCATGCATTAATCGACTTAGATAGTTATTATATGCATATTCTCAAAAGGAACCATGTGTCTATCTCGTTTCCTTTTGCCTGTTACAAACATATGCACAAAGGCAAAATACCACACACAGTGTGGTGAAGGGTAAAAAAACCACTCTGGCTATCCATTCAAAAAATTATTTAAAAAATCCATGCCAATGGCTATGCTTGCAACATTTTTTTTTTTAAACTACGCCTCTGACTAAAACTGGAACAAATATTTTAAAAAAATCCACCATTCTGGCTAAGACTTGATATTAAAAAAAATCAACGTCCCTGGCTATGTCTTGAAATAACTCTTTTATTAAATCCACACCTCTGTTTAAAATATTAAAAAATAATTTTTGGCCATAGCAGATCTTTAAAAAAAATATTCTTTAAAAAACGCTCGGTTCGGAGGCATTTGTGGCCTTTTTCACATATTTATATTCTCTATGATAAACACCCTTTACATGTGACAAATAAATTTTTAACACAATTATTCATCTAAATGATGCTTCCTTTATGACTACTTAAAAGCAAACAAACTAAAAGTACAATAACTACACAAATATTGTAGAGGCAAGAAATACATACATGTGTATACATATTAAAACATATGTTTTAAACATTAACATTATTTACACTTTCACGAAATTACTAACCAGGAAATATGAGGAGCCCAAACTTCAACAAATTTATGGCACAAATAAACGAGGGTGGGGGAAAATAAAAAAAAATAACATAAAAAGGGAGTGTAAATACTTCTATTTAATCCAATGTGGCATTAGTCATTTCACAAAAAATGTTAATATTACACAAATTCTCAAATTGCTTCCATCCAAATCAAATTTAATATTAACACATTGGTTGCGGATATCCAAACCGTACAACCTCGGCTTGGACAACAAATTAACCTTGACAATGTTGCTTGCATTGGTACTTCCTCTGGACAATTTTTTGAAGTTCCTCACTCCACTCTACAGAACTCATTTAACTTCACTTTTTCTCAAATTTATTGAGGAAATATTCTTATAAAAAAACCATATGACAAATGGAATTTTATTTTTTTTTTTCCTTTGTTAAAGTCCCAAAATCAAAACGCACCAACTGAAAGTGTGTCATTCAATATAACTCTACCATGACAAATTAATAATGTATGTCTCATTAAAGTTTGTTGTCTTTCAAAAATATTTTAGAGGAAGGAAAAAAAAAATAATTTTAATTTACATAAGGGGACTCATTAGTGTCAGTGTAAGTCAATTTGGTACGCTTATCTTATTACAGCTACAAATTGTTGATTTTTTTCTTAAGATTTCGTTTAACTGACACCTATTGACTGACTTAAACCACTTCGACGGTGATTTAAATCTAAATATTTATTTCTTTGTTGTTATCAACGTTATGCTCGATTGGAACTCCTTCTTGGGTGTCTCATAGTTGAAGGTGGTGTCTCATGGATTAACAAACACTTTATAGATTGATTTGTTGTTGTTTTTCTTCTTATAGTGTAAATATTGTTGACATTAAGCTGTTTATTATAGTAATTGAAATATAAATTGCTTATTTATCTTTAAGGGATTAGTTATTATATATTTTAACAGGGGGTTTTAGACATTTCCATTGCCATAAATTGTGGTTAACTGTACAACAAGACTATTAGAGCTATAATGTATGGACTTTTTAAATAATATATTTAAATATTTTCTGAGTGAACTTCTTAAATAAATTAGACTTTATTTTTTATACATTTTTTTAGATATATAATTGCAAGGTATGGATTTTATAAATAATTTTTAAAATAAATATTTGTTAGGCGTGGAAGTTTAAAATATATTTTATAATAATATTTGTTCATATTACTAAGCATAAATTTCAACCCTGTCTAATTGGGCTTGCGCCAATGGTCTTGGTGTAAACGGCACTAAAACAGAACTGGTGCTCTTCACTAGGAAACGTAAGATTCCTAGTTTCCGTCTGACATCACTGGAAGGAGTGACTTTAACCCTTTCTGAAGAAGCAAAATACCTTGGCACCATCCTTGACCACAAACTAACGTGGAATAGGAATGTTGAGGAACGCTCTAAGAAAGGACTGCTGGCACTCTACTCATGTAAGAATTCCATAGGTAAGAGCTGAGGATTAAGACCCGAAATTATACACTGGCTGTATACGACGATCGTCTTACCTATTCTTACTTATGGTTGTCTTGTTTGATGGCAGGGGGTTAACAAAAATTGAGTTTAGTACAGCGATTGGCTTCAATCATGATCACCGGAGCGTTATGAATTAAACCACAGGCAGCCTTGAACGCAATTTTGAATCTCTAATCTTTGGACATTCTGGTTAAATTCCAAGCGGCCAGGTGCGCCCTGAGGCTCCGGGAAACGGATGCCTTGAAATCGCTGAACTATGGTCATACCAGCATCCTAAACATAACGCCATGTTGAGACCTCTTTAGGGGGAATAGTCACATTAGTGACTCTATGTTCCCTCTCATAGGGACTTTAATGACATCAAAGTTGAGTTTCCTAGTAGGGAATCCTGGACTAGTTGCTCTTTACCTCTGCCAGGTCTGTCATTTTTTACAAATGGAGGAAGGCACTGGCGCAGGCTTACTGTAGAAATTTGGGACATACACCTCATATAAACTCAACAATCTCTGCAGCGTTTTTCAAGCAGAGATTCTTGCAATCACGAAAGCGGCCGAGATAGTAAAATCACTTTATGCCTATATTACGGGACCGGTGACTACATATGTCGATAGTCAGGCGGCCCTTAAAGCGGTGAAGTCGCGTACTATAAACTCAAAAGCAGTTCATGATTGCAAGTCCGCTTTGAATGATATACGACAGTTAGTTAGATTATGTTGGGTTCCAGGTCATAGCGACATTGAAGGGAATGAGGTAGCCGACGAGCTTGCTCGAGGGGGCTCACAGTCGTCCAATCTTCTGATTGAGAGATCTGTGAAACCTCCCATCGGCTATTTCATTGGCAGAATCCGTGCGTTCTACTGCGAGTAGTCGGCAAAAGATGGATAAGAGAACCTGCTTGCAGAATCTCAACATCTATCTCGTAAAAGAACGTCTTCGCTGCTGACACACAATAAGAGGGACACACAATAAGAGTGGGGATCATAACAGGTCACTGCAAGATTAGATCTCTCACTTCGAAGTGGGACTCCAGTGGAGAGGATTATTGTCGTCTATGTGAGGACGAAGAAGAACTGGAAACAAGTGAACACATCCTCTGTAAATGTCCATCGCTGATTAGCAGAAGACAAACAGTTTGGAAGGTATGAAATTGATAATCTAGTCTTCTTCTCCAAAATAGACCCAAACCTGATCCTAGGTTTTGTCAAAAATTTGACATGGCTAAAATAACCTTTCCCCCGCTCTTCTTCTCTCACTATCTTTTCTCCTTGCTCCTCCACTCTCTCTTTTTCATTTCTTTACAGGTAATATAAAAGGATGATCACAATGGACATAGTCTCCGAGTGGACGGTTGTTATAACAACCGTACATTCCTAACCTAATCTAGGCATAGGTTTTGTTATGGGTGATTTCTAAATATTTTTTAATATTAGTAAGGGTTAGATATGAAAATATTAGATAAGCCTTGAAAAATTTGTCTTAAAAAACCACGCCCTAGCTAGCCTCAAAATGTGTCTTAAAAAACGCCACTGGCTAGCCTTGAAAAAAGTGTCTAAAAAACTCACTCCTCTGCAGTGTTGCCAAAACTTTGTTGATAAAAAATGCTAAACTTTGTTTAAAAAAGTGCTAGAAAGTGCTAAAAAATTTAAAAAGTGCCAAATAAAAGTGCTAAAAATTGTATAAGAGAAATTAGAGGAATTGACTTTAAGGGAACATCCCCACCCCCATTCCCGATTTTAAATTTTCAAGGTTTTCAATGGGCCGGATATATGTTTGAAGATTTAAAGAAAAAGAAAAATGATTTACAAATTTTTTTGTTATTGTTTTGATGTTGTTGTCGTATGAACTAGGATTATTGGCTTTGCTCAAAAATCAACAAATTGACGGACCTTTAAAAAAATATTTTTGAAAAATCGCCTATTTTTTACCACAAACCACGTTAAGGAAGATCTTGACCGATTGAATTTATCCTAGTTCATACGATAGCTATACACTCACAGAAAAACGTCTGAAAATTTGGAATCGATCGAATTATTAGTTTTTGAGTTATCGTGCCCGCCATTCGCAAAAACGCTGTTTGGTGAAAATTGCGTTTAAAGTTTGAGAAGCCCTCTTGCCGTCCCTCAATGCTAGCACAATAAATCGGCTATATCTTCAAGAGTTGTTGAGATTTTCACTTGAAATTTCCTTCTTGCAGATTAGAATTAAATCAAAATACAAAATATTTTTTTCAAACCGAGGGGTTCCCCTAAATATGATATGTTGCTTTCTTAAAAATGTCCATACCAAAAATTATCAATGTGGATCTATGTTTCGAGGTAGTCCCTAGAGAAAGGCATTTTGGAGCCGTCGAGCAAGTTTTTCATCAAATTGACTATAATTTGAAACTTTTAATTTTTTGTGGAGTTTCGGAGAATGGCATATATGCAGAAATTGTCAAGGCACATGTACTCATATTGAAGTACTGCTCTACCACCTTTATGTGGAAGGTTTTAGACGCATTATCTGTATTTTCGAAGGGTAGGATATATTTATGCGGGCAATTTTCTACATAGGTATATGTTTGGACATACCCCCGTTTGAAGATTCTATCCTATTTGTGTTCTTTAAGGATTTGAACCTTTTCCCGACGAAGTGTAGGCCCATCTTTTGACATAACCCCATTATAAAGTGGGTCGCGACTTATTTTCGGTACTCTGAAATGGCTACAATTTGGTATTCGGGATTCCCGATGAATAAAGAACTCATTTCTCCTTTCCGATTTAGGTCCAGGATTTTACTTTGCTCTTAATTTGGTTTTTCATTTTACCTAATAAACAACCTACTAGCAGGCGATGCTATAGTAAGCGTATGAAGTACCCGACCATTTTTTGAGAAAATGTTAATACACTCCACATGATGCATGGTTCTGACCGTTCGAACTTTAATACATATTTACAAATGTACTGGCACTTTTTTACATTGAACATTAAAAGCATAGCGTGAAACATAGGGACATTTTAATGTGTCAATGTGAAATCGAAATAATACCCAAAATTGTAACTTATTCCAAAAAATAAAAATTAAATAAATAAAAATGCTAAAAAATGTGCTAGGTGCTAGATCAATTTTTTTGGTGCTAAACGAGATTCAAAAGTGCTAAATCTAGCGCTAAAAGTGCTAAATTGGCAACACTGCTCCTCTGGCTATGCCTTAAAACAAATATTAAAAAAAAAAAATCACGCCTGTGGCTACGCCTTACAACAGTTATTAAAAAAAAAAATCACGCCTGTGGCTACGCCTTACAACAGTTATTAAAAAAATCCACGCCTCTGGATATACCTTCAAACAATTATTTTAAAAATATTCACGCCTATGGCTATGCCTTAAAACAATTATTTTAAAAATATTCACGCCTATGGCTATGCCTTAAAACAATTATTTAAAAAAATCCACGCCTCTGGCCTTCAAACAATTATTTAAAAAAAAAATGCCTTCAACAACTATTTTAAAAAAATCCACGCCTCTGACTATGCCTGCAAACTATTATTTAAACAAAATCCACGTCTCTGGCTATGACTTCAAACAATCCTGGACTTGGGAGACTACCCAAGCTACAGTATTGATAGTGTTATATAAAAAGTATTCAAGCTATGAGTGTAAAGTTTGGTTTTCTCTATCAAACAAACTAAATATTTTCCTGGAAGTAATAACCATTCAACAATGATCGATTTGACAACTGCACTTTGGCTTATAAGAATTAAAATTTGGGTTTGATGCAACATGCATCAGCCAATTGATATGCCTACACACATTTCGGTTGCTTACAATGCGGAAAAGAATTATGATACCATAAAATCTTAATTCATTATAAATTTAAAACTCAATTTGTATACACACACATTCATACATATGATCATTGGCATACATTCAGAATGAAGGTACCGCTGAAAAAAACGAATTTGTCTTCTTTGCATGCCACCGAAGTGATTGATCACTTTTCATGGTTGTATGTTTTTATGTATGACCACCAGAAAATTTGTGTTTGCCTTTTATTTGAAGGTTTTAATGGATTCTGAAAGTTCTGGTTTCTTTGGAAGAAAGGGAAATAAAAAAGAATTGACATTACGAACCAAACCCCATTGCTTTTATTTATTTTGGGTGGTACCTATATCGGCCAATGACACAAAGATCTTAAGCCGTCAGTCTCAATTTTTTCCTCCTCAAAATAAGGAATTTTTTTATGCTGACACACTTGCCCTCAATCAAATTGACAAATATCTTGTATGCAAGGCAATCAAACGTACAAAAATATTGAATGTAAAATAAACATTTCAATGTATTATTTTGTCAGCTTGTTTGCATGGCGCTTATTTTGTTTATTTTTGGTTTTGTTTTTGCAAATCATAAAACAAGTTCAAAATCATACACAAATATAAATTCAATATCTGATTGCAAACCATTTGCCTTCATGAATGAACGTAACCACTTCGATACCTATCACTTTGAGCCAATATGATTCGTATCATTCACTGGTGGACATACACTTCAAATGTGGTCAATAAATCGTGTCAATTTCAAACATGTTCTGTCAAGCATTTACCAACTTAAACTTATCCATCTGTAAGATCAAAAAACATCAATCTGAAAAATAAACTTGGTAAATTTATAGGTATTCATCGATTTCTCGGTGCGTAGATAAATGTCCAATGCAAAGAATGTAAAAAGACATACGATGTGTGTTGGAAAAGTTGGGTGGATTGGAGAAAAAATATAATTTTAAAAACCAATATAAGCCACAGCCATATTTTTGAAGAAATGCCCAAGCCTAAGGTCTGCATTTCTTTATTGTTTGTTAATGAATGTCCAAGTCATAGGTGTGGATTTTGTAAATATTTTGTTTAAACAATTATCCGAACCATAGACGAACATTTTTAAAATAAAACTTTTCAAAATTATCCAAAGATGTTTTTAATCCAATTTTTTCAACTATTATCTACCCCATAGGTAAAGATTTTTAAAAATATTTTTGAAGATACTATTCGATCTATATAAAATATTTTTTTTTTCTAAAATTAATCGAACTATAGGCTTGGATTTGTATACCCTAAACAAATATGTTGTCACGGTATTATAGCTTTGTACAGAGTTTATAACGCCGCGAAATATTGGTCCTAGACCTACCTTTAAGTATACCGATCGTCATATCATATCATAAATTTTGCATGTAGGATGGGTTCTGGCCAATAAAGACCCTTTTGTTTTTGGTAAAGATCGGTTAATATTTAGGGAATGAAATGGACCAAAAACTTTATTTCTGTCGGGTTTTTTGGTCGCTCCAGACGCCGCAATTATGGCCCAAACATCGCGAATTTTTACGTGGAGAAGGGGATCAGGCCAAATAATAAACATGCCTGTTTTGGTAAAGATCGGTCATTATTGTAGCAGGTCAAATGGACCCTGACTTTTGTGTGAAAAATGGAAAAAATTGAATTCTTTGGCGTATATATTTACTTCTAAAAGACATAGACCCGAGAAGTTGATAGTACATCCAAGAGGAGTGGCTGACCTTTAAGGGGACCCCCCATTCTTGGGGACAATTTTTTTTTTTGATTTAATTCGAATCTACACTAATTCAAGAATGTCCCTATAAAATTTCAAGTGAAAATCTCAAGAACTCTTGAAGATATAGCCGTCACTTGATGCTGACACATTATGTCAGCATCAAGTGACGGCTAAAGGGCTTCTCAAACTTTAAACGCGTTTTTCTCTTTTGTGAATGGCGGGCACGATAAATCAAAAACTAATGACCCAATCGATTTCAAATTTTTACACGTTTCTCTGTGAGTGTATAGCTATCGTATGAACTAGGATAAAGCCAATCGGTGAAGATCTTCCTTATTTTTTAACTTGGTTTTTGTTAAAAAATCGGCGATTTTCCAAAAATATTTTTTTAAAGGTCCGCCATTTTGTTAATTTCAGAGCGAAGTCAATAATCCTAGTTCATACGAGAGCCAGACATGTACTTTTTCGAACACCGTTAGAATTTTCGGATTCCGATGTTCCAGTGGGGAGTTATCATGCCCGCCATCAAAAATAAGGCAAAAATAATTGCAAAAAACAACAACAAAACAATTACACAATATTTTTGTAAATTATTTTTCTTCTCTTTTAAATCTTCAAATATATATGCGCAAAGTTACAAACCTTAACAAGCATTGGTATTGATTTACCAGCCCATTGAAAATCTTGAAAAATTCTAATCGAGAATTGATATCAATTATATTGTCGTATGTGGGAGTTACACGTAAATATTTACATGTACCACACTAGAGGACGGAAATATAGCGCTGATCGCTTTGAAATGTTCCACGAGGTTCCAGTTAAGGTCAAGTACAATGCCTACAATTTTCGGTGATGATCAGATAATAATTTTGGGATGAAGAGGACCGAAAACTTATTTTTTGTGTTTTTTTTTTCGTTTCAAACTATAAGCTACAATTATAAGCCGAACATTACAACACAACCCATGGTGAAGGGAATGTGGACAAGTTATTTGAAGGGCTGTACTGAATATTAGTAATATTTGGAATTTATATCAGTGTAAGGAAGAGGTGCTGTTGGCCTCTTATCGGGAAAGAGGGTGAAACTATCACGAAATATAGGTCAGGCTAGAAAAAAAATTCGCAGAAAGTTAGAGTTCCGTGGTAGTTGTGTAGGGTATAGTATGGTCGGCTCTGTCCGACTATACTGCTCTGCTCACTGGTTTTTAAATATTTTTTTTTTCAAAAATTATCCGAACTAAAGTATTGGATTTTTAAATATTGTTTTTAATCTTCAGTAGTGTTGGCGGTTTATTTGGGATACCCTTTGTATTTTGTTTTTGCAAAATAGTCAGGCTGAATCCCAGTTTGTTGTTTTTATAAAAAACAACTATTTATTAGTGGGGAATGTATGGCATTGTTTGCCGAGGGGTAAGGCAGGGAAGACTATAGTTTCGGACCACGCCACTGATCCTCATCATCCTTAGTTTTTTGTTGGGATATTCTCCCCAAAAGCTATTGTTTCTATACAAAAAACCTTTCATACCAAAATGTCTCTTGTAACAAAGCGAAGTACTTAGCTGACCAACGACATAAACTGCATGAGAATTTCGCTGGAGCCTCTCTTCGAGGTTAACAAGGCATTTACAAATTATTTTAATTTTAATTTTTTTTTTAATTATTTTAATTTAATTTTTTGTTTCAAAAATTACGCGAACTATTGTCTTGGATTCTTTAATTAATGTTGTTTTCATTTCTTATCCGAACTATAGGCGTTGATTTTTTAACTATATGTGCGGATTTTTCAGATATTTTTTTTTCAAAATTTATCCGAATAATAGGGTTATTTTAGGAATCTTTTTATATATTTTTTTCAGAAATTATCCAAAATATAGGCGTGGAATTTTGAATTATTTAAATTGCAGGCGTGGATATTTTTATTTTTTTTTTTCAAAAAGTATTCTAAATGTAGTTTTGGATCAAAAAATAAACTGTAGGCGTGGATTTTATTATCCAAACTATATGCGTGGATTTGTTAGATAGTTTATATTTTTTTTTTTTTTCAAAAACTATACGAATAAATCGTGGATTAAATATTATTATTTTTTCATTATTATCCGAATCTATGCGTGGAACTTTGATATTTTGTTTTTATATTTTTTAATTTTTGCAAATACATGTTCAACTCCCTGCAAACGTTCCTCGAATCTCTTGTTATCTAATTCCTATATCTTTACATGCGAATACGCAATAAACACAACCACATATCAATAGTGCTGTGACCATGATGATAATGTCTGTTTGGGTGTAACAACACATTGTGGTTTTCTCGCACTAGGCAGTAATATTTTGCATAGATAATTTTTATGACACCTTTGGCGCCAAACCACAAGAAATACTGAAATGGTTTGTTTTTTTTTTCTTTTAAAAGGAATATAACTACAAAGCCCACAATATATTATATGTGATTGTTGTTGAAAGGAATATTTGAACTTTTTTATTTAAATATTTGGAACGTCATCGTCGTACTGTCAATATTTATTTTATTCCACAAAGGGAAAGAGGAAAAACCATTCTCACTACAAGTTCATTGTCCTTTAATAAAAACAAAGCTTTTTTGCGAAGAATGAGCTGTGTTTACCAATTTCTGTGTTTACGTTGTCATCGCTTGATTAAACAAAATAAACTTCCGGATGGCAGGCACAAAAAAAAATAAATGTCAATGTTAAGGTAAATAGAGTTCTTCTTCTTCGACGTCAATTTAATCGAGTACAAGGCTTGTAAAACAATATCAAATCTGATCAATCTGATTTTTGTGCTATGCTGTTTGGGAATTTTTTTATATTTATTATTCATTTTGCATTCGTTTGCCAATTAACACCACGCAAATTCAATTCAATTAGAGCAATTAAATAGATTGCAAAAACAACGGACAAAAAAATTAATTAAATATTAAAACGTATCGTTTACATAAATTAAACCGCCTGCGTACAACTTAATCACAATTTATTGCAATAGCTGTTGTGCATATTAAATTTGTGTGTAGAATTGAAAATTCGATGCGTATTTTGATCGTAAACTAGAGTCTCCAGACGATATGGCTTCTAAATGTCATGCGAATGATATGAATCAACTGGTGGCAATTAAATGACATATTATGCGCCTGAAACTGTGTTAAGCGGAATATTTTAAGGAACGCAGGGTTTTTTCAAGTAGATGGGCAAAATTTTATTCTTAAAAAATCCTCTTATAGAAACTAAGGAATACTCATAAGTCAGATTTGTTTAGAAATACACAACTACGTGGTGAGGGTATTATGTGTTTCTGTGTGGCTTCAAAAGTCGCTCTAGAGGCCACATTTGAGACCCGAACATCATCGCGAAATTACATGGGGAAGGGATTGGTCAGAATTTAGCGGGTCAAATGAATAAAGACTACAATCACAACATTTGCATTTAATGTTGTATGTATATACTCCAGAAGGAAATACACTGAAGAATTTAAAACAGATTTGGATGTCCTTCACCATAAGGTGAAGTGTACACGGTGAATAGCACTAATTTAGGGGAATTCCCTTTATGTATAAGATCAATGTTTTTTTTTTAAAACAGACTTAGGTGTACATGCATTTTTCTATTCCAATTTAAACAACTCGAAATATTGACAATAAAATGTGTATATTCTTTATCAATAAAATGTGTATATTCTTTATCAGAATAAAATTCTATATCGATGTAAATTTACTGTTGAAAGTCCTATAGAGCTCCCAATGTTTAATACAGAGCTTGGATATTGTGTTATAGAAATGGTCCACGTTTTGCAAATTCAATATTTTATTTATTTATTTTATTTTTTATTTATTTATTTATTTGATTGGAACTAAATCATACCCCACAGCATTTGTCCTAATAGAATTCAGAGCATGAATAAGTTCATATTCAGTTATTGAATGGAACGAAAAGGAATCTGTACGATCGACAAAACCATCAAAGTCTAAAAATACATCTTCAACAGGACCCATGTTACCCAAAAACTCACTTGCAATGGACTCTACATCAATTTCCTCAGATTCTGTTCTTTGTTCCACAGTACAACCCAGTTGCCGAACTTTTTTCCATATTTCAGCACCACTCACATTAGAAAAAAAACTTGTACCATATTCAAATCGTGCTTTTCTTATTATGGACTTAGCTTTATTTCTAAATCGGGTATATATTTTCCAATTTTCATCAGTAGTAGTACTCAAATAAGATTTATAAGATCGATCTCTTTCTCTTCTGGCCCGTTTTATTGCAGGAGAATTCATCCATAAAGTGTTTGAGTGTGATTTGATTCTAACTTTAGGAACATAAGAATGAAGCAAGTTTATTACATTATTTAGTGTAGACAACTGCATATCCGTATCGTTTGTATGGTATAATAAGTATAAGTCAGATTCATTAATAATACCTGAATAATCAGAAGGGTTAAAACGGTTATAATCTTTATACTCGAACCAACTATGTTTTTTCTGCGTTTTAAAAAGAACTGAAAGAAATATGAAACTATGAGAAGATGAAAAGAAAGGAAATTGCATTTGACTATTACTGACAACATAGGATGCTTGGCTAACAAGAAAATAGTCCAACAACGAAGTACTGCTAGTGGGTAGATTAAGATGCGTAGGTAAAGAGTTGTGGATGCAATGAAGACCACAACGAGAAATGACAGAGCGGAAATTATACGATTTGATAGGATCAAATAAATTACAGTTGAAGTCCCCCATAACAATTATATTAGAGAATCGATCAAATATATCTGCATGTAAATTTTCGAATTCGTCAATTGCACCACTTGGTAAATATACCACACCCACAATGAACGAGGAATTTTCACCAAAAACCTCCACAAATAAGGATTCACATACTCCGTATAGACTGCCCCTAAAAATAACTTTGCATTGTAAATTCGAGGAAATATACAAGCATACACCACCGCCTCTGTGGGTAGTACGATCATTTCTAATCAATTTATAACCTGGCAAAGTCAGAGAGCTTGATAAAATTTCAGGTTTAAACCATGATTCCGATATGCCAATAATATCTAAGCCAGCTCCGCAAAAGGTATTTTTAAATTCTTCCAACTTAACATTAGAGTTTGAGGGACATAAACTTTGTGCATTTCTATGACCGATATTAAGATTTCCGGAAAATGAAGAGGTTAGAGACTTTATGATACGGTTATCCGTGGCTATGGGACCAAGATTTATGTTATAAGTCAATAATACATAGGCAACATTCATATATTAGGGGGAGCCAAAGAAATATAAAATTTGAAAACTTATTAAAACAATTTAATGACATTTTCAATATGAAAAATATACAATTCATTTATAGTGGCATCACCACTTAATTGAAAAAAAAAAACAATAATAATAAAAGAGCAAGAGATCAATGAAAATTAAAAGGAAAACAAATTAAATGAAAAGCTGGTTGGTTTTGAATAGGTCCACACATTCCTTAAGATTTAGCACCTTAGATTCTTGATTAGGCAGCGCAATTTTGACTTTGAGAACTTCACGATTAATAACATTGTAACTTGCTATTTTGTTTTCCTTTTTCAACTTCATGCATATTCGAAGAACCTTGTTGGCTAGGTTTGAAAGATTATCATTCAGGTACACTCTGGTTTCAACGGATCCACCAATTATATCGGACATCTTCAGAGATCTGGACTTGTAGTAAGCGGCCATAATAGCATCACGCATAGCAATATTTTTGAATTTGATCAAAATAGACCGACGATTTTTTATGTACATAACATTGTCCACATCACCAGCGACAATATCCACTTTTAAGAATGCACAAATATACACAATAATATCCTTTAAATTTTCCAGGGATTCAGGAAGACCGGTCACAACAATATCAGCTCTATTTAGTCTGTGCTGGAGGCTATGGTTCTGAAGTTCAAGTTCTAGGAATCTATTTTTGTTTGCAACATCATTAGAAGTGACAAATTCTCTGCAGCCTTCAACGTCTTGCCGTACTTCTTGCAATCCTCTAGAAAATTCTGTGCGGATTTCTGCAACAATTTGTTCAAAGGCTTCTTTCATCTCCGTTTGATCTTTTTTCATATCAACTGCCAATGATCGAAAAGAGTCCCTTAGGGATGCAAATTGCTCCCGCATTTCAGTTTTAAATGCATCATCAGAGCTGGTTGGAGGATTTTCCACACAGTTGGTACATGTGTAAGCAATGTTCCTGTTCTTGTCTAGCATGTTGAATAGTGTTCTGGAGACGTTTTCGCAGTCCACATGGAAACAAGTTTCACACTTTCGACAAAGGAGGCATTTCGTTCCAGAAGTATTGGCATTGCAGATTCCACATGGATAATTCATGTTTTCCTTTTTATAATGTTTATGTATAATTAGTAAGTTTAACTTCAAGCTGACTGAAGAATATGCGCCGGAGTTAAAATATGAGCGGTTCTGACGTCTGTTTTGGCGGCGTAAAAAATTCAATGCTTATTGACGGCTCCAAAAGTCGATCGTTTACCCATACACAGAACAGTTCTAAATGACTTGGTATTGGAGAATTGCAGCAAAAAAACAATTACAACAACACGATCACGGTGCCAAAAAATTGCAAATATTAAATGCCTAGTAAAATATAATATAGGTCAAGTCACACTGAAACTTCATTTGACCGCCACACAAAGCTTGTTTTTTTTAGGATTTAGCACTTTTTGTTCTCTCTTTCACTAAATAGATTATGTTTTTAGTAATCAATTAAGAGGTCGCGTTTTTCGCGTCTACCACAGCATAGCGTTGCCAGATTTTTCAAAGTTTTTCAAGCGAATTGGCTGTAATTTGATAATTCATGTTCTAATTGGATAACAAATAATTTTTGCCAAAATTATCAATATTGATCCTCTTTTAAATTTCATATAAGGGTACTTACAAATTTTCGGTATTTTGGTGACTTTGGGTTCGTTTTTATATCAAACTAGCTGCAATTATACCCTCAGCCTTATGGCTTTAATACGGTGAAAATGTGTCTCATCGAAATATTAGTTTTAGACCCCATGTTTCTTTGGACCAAATACGTTTCAGAAAAATTGGAGTCGATTTACACATGCCCGTCTGTCTGGCTGGCTGGTGCGCACAATAACTATCGAAGGGAATAATCGATTTCATCCAAACTTTGAACCTTTAATATTTCTTCCAAATTTTGTTGAAGTTTGAAGATGGGGAATATCGGTCCACTACTTCTGGTATCTCCCAACAAAATGGTCAAAATTGTGCTAAAAATTAATTTTATAAACACATGCTAACGGACTTTTCGATTTCAACGAAACTATGTAAAACATATTATTTTTACCAAACCTAGATCAAGTTGGAAGATAGGACCCATTGATCCACTCCTTGTGGTACCTCTCCCACAGAGGATTCAATATTTATAAATCCAATATCAGGCGATTGGAATGTCCGATTTGAACCAAGTTTTGCACAACCTATTTTCTTTACCAAACCTAGATCAAGTTTGACGGTGGGAATCATCGGTCCACTCCTTCTGTTATCTCCCCCACCAAGGGTCAACATTTTTAATATTATGAATCCAATATCAGGCGAATGGAATGTCCGATTTGAACCAAATTTTGCACAACCTATTATCATTACCAAGCTTAGATCAACTCCGAAGATGGGTTCCATTGGTCTATTCATTCTGATTCCTTCCCCACAAATGATCGAAATTTTCAATATTTACAAATCCAATAGCAAGCGAATGGGATGCCCGATTTGAACAAAACTTTGCACAACCTATTTTCTTTACCAAGCCTAGATCAAGTCCGAAGATGGGAGCCATTGGTCCACTTCTTCTGGTACCTCCCACACAAATGGTCTAAATTTTCCATATTTATGAATCCAAAATCAGGCGAATGGAATGTCCGATTTGAACCAAGTTTTGCACAACCTGTTATCTTTACCAAGTCTACATAAAGTCCGAAGGTGGGACCCGCATGCTCTCTTCTCTGGTACATATTACAAAAAGGGTCAATATTATATATTTCATCAACATAAAATCCGAAACATCTTTTATTAAACATATACCATATATAAAACGAATAATAAAACCTGTATAACTCCGAAGGCCTCCTCCGCAAACCATAGGGTGGGGGTATATATCTGTCGGCAACACAGTCTGAATTAATTCCAATTTAATATTTGGATCCCAATGTGTGTTAAATTTTCCTTCCACAAATTATGAATATCTATTATCGTCTTGGTATAGTCCCAAATTTTTGCTATTTGTGATTTAGTATTCGTAGTTCTAGACCAATTTTCCCTATAGTTAATATTTCGTTTTCTCCTTTCAGTATTTTACCATGACATTACACCCATATTTAAGTTCCAATCGATGTTTATGCAGAGTATAAAAAGTTCGGTCATGTCGAAATTAACGACCTTTGTGATTTAAAAATATATATTTTCCAATTGCTGTTAAAACTTGTGATTTTTAAAGACCATTTTTTCAAGGACTTCCACCAGCTTGGATTTTTAATAGATCATTTTTCAAAGACATCTACAGTCGTAAATTTTTTAAAGAAAATTGCTTTGGACTCTCACAATGTTTTTAAAGAACATTTTCTCAAAGATTACCACTAGCATGGATTTTTAAATATTTTTATTTTAGTGTTAAAGAACATTTATTCAACGGACTTCCATTAGCGTGGATTTTTCATAACATATTTTAAGATCCATAAAAGCGGTTCATAAAATATTGGTAACAAAATAAATTAGAAATCTAAGAAAAATGTTTTAAAGAATCAACACTCTGTCATAAATATTCTTTACTTCCCGGTATGCATAATAACACCATATAAAATACATTTTGTCTCTGCCGCCAATCACTTTCATTCTCTGTGTTACGCCTGACTGGCACACCACTCGTCCAGCCAGTCTGCCATCAGCAAACAATTGGACAAAGAAGATATTACACTTTGTTTTAATATGAAATTCACGTTATGCTCGAATAATTTTTTTCCTTTCATGACTACTTTCGTCAAACAGTTTGTCACTCAATCATTGCCACAGAGCAGTGTCATTTTTTTTTATTTTGTTCAAATATGAAATGCTGGACATCATTGCAAAAATGCAAAAAATTGATGTTTTGCATCGCATTTGTGGACGACGTCGTCGATGATGATGATTCAGATCACATGTTCATTATTTTACATTTACCGTTATGGTCAATGGTAAAGCGGATGTATTGAGGACAATTTTATTCATTCGATAATTTCATTGCATGATTTTGCATTTTTAGTTTGAATTGAAATGTTGCCCATAGTATTGAATTTTTCCTTTGTTTTTGTCAAAGGATATGTAGTTTTTTTTTGTCGGAATTAAATTTGTTATTCGCCATTCTTTGTCCATGCAAAATTGATCAATGTGTCATGTACCGGATTGCATGTTCAATTCCATGCTTCGTTTAATTGAAAACAAATAAAAATGTTTTAAGGTAAATTATTTTGTTAGGTTTTTGTTTAAGCTTAATGCGAAATTTAACAAAAACGGAAGTAGATTTTCCAGCTAAAATTTCCATAAAAAGTAATGAGGAGTGAAGCATGGAATATGGGAAATACGTAAAGTTTCATTTTATATCAACCTCTCTTTAAAAATCACACAGTTTCGATATATCATTGAAATGTAAAATATTTAAAATTGAAAATTATGTTGATAGAGTAGAGTTTATAGAGGATATGCTATAAACGATATCCTATAAACTCTGTATAAATTATTGGTAGGAATAAAATTCTATGTCGATTTAGACATATCCGTCTTTTGAAATCACGACAGAGCTCTCAGTATACCTCATATATTTGGAATGTTTTCAACCTGATTGGCAGTAAATTGGTATTTTAAGTTGTCATTGGGTAGCAAATTTCCGACAAAAACATAAAAAAATAAATATTGGACCAAACTAAGCCCATTATTCATTATTTTTGGGATTTAGTCAAGTTTTACATCCAATTTGGCCATAAATATATATTTGTGGTTCTCATTGGGTGGCAAATCTTCCTACCAAAACTGGTCAATATCGCTCCACGTTTTGGTAAAGTACCTATGAAACGATGCTTCCAATTTTCTTTAAAATTATAAATTTAGTTTTAGAACCGAATTAGCAATAATTATACATTTTATTTTTCAAAGAGTGACAAATCATCCTACGAACACTAATTAATATGGACCTCTTTTGGTATAGCACCCATAAAAGGATACTGCCATTTTTTCAATACTTTGAGAATTTCAGACATGATTTTCAATCGTCAACCCATATCTTCGGTATATTTAAGGACCTAGTCCACTTGGATACAAGGCATGTCAGTTGTATCTATATTTCTGACGTACCATCTCTGTTTTTAAAACGTTTTCAAAATAGTTTAATTTTATACTATTAAGTTTCGCAAGGTTAATAATTCCCCCTGTCCACATTGGCCTACATATAGGTACAGCCCTCACACAACGGAATCCACAAATTTTCGATATTCAAAGGATTCGGAGAATTTATGGAATTTTACATCAAAAGTGGCTGCAATTTAACTCCTCACTGGAACATCGGAATCCGAAAATTCCAACGGTGTTAGAAAGAGTACATGTCTGGCTCTCGTATGAACTAGGATTATTGACTTCGCTCTAAAATTAACAAAATGGTGGACCTTTGAAAAAATATTTTTGGAAAATCGCCGATTTTTTACCAAAAACCAAGTTAAAAAATAAGGAAGATCTTCACCGATTGGCTTTATCCTAGTTCATACGAGAGCTATACACTCCCAGAGAAACGTTGCAAAATTTGGAGCCGATTAGATTATTAGTTTTTGAGTTATCGTGCCCGCCATTCACAAAAAAATGTTTAGAGAAAAACGCGTTTAAAGTTTGAGAAGCCCTTCAGCCGTCACTTGATGCTGACATAATAAATCGGCTATATCTTCAAGAGTTCTTGAGATTTTCACTTGAAATTTTGTAGAGACATTCTTTAATCAGTGTAGATTCGAATTATATAAACAAAAATTTTGACTCTGAGAAAGGGGGGGGTCCCCTTAATAAACAAAAATGTTCCGAGACTTTTTTCTCACCACTAACTGGAACTGCAAAATTACATCAACTTCGGATAGAGACACAACCATTATACGAAACCATGGGTCCATACTGAGATTTTTTCCGCATATGATTTTCCACAAAGAACACGGAATACCAAATTACAGTTACTCACATTATAGAATTCATCTAAATCCCTCAAACTACTACTACTGGGCCAAATTTTTTATACGAAGAAGTTGTTTTACATAGCAAATCACGATATGGTAAATTACGAGGGCTGTTCGGAAATTTCTTAGCCTAGCACAAAAAGCGCGGTATAAACAGAAAAGAGTTAAGCGTTTTGGAAACTTCCATCTCTGTTATGAACACAAGTTAAACAGAACAGAAAAAAGTTAAGTGTTTTGGAAACATCCATCTCTGTCATGAACACATGTTACATTTTGTTTCGATCTAGCAACTCCATCAAAGTTCGAAGAAGATGCGTTCGCATTTTTTTACAATGAAAGTACACATTTCAAATTTTTCCATTGTAAAAAATTGCGGATGCGTCTTTTTTGAACACCTGTTTCTATGAGGAGTTTCTATGTATGAAGGAGTTGCCAGATCGAAACAAAATGTAACATGTGTTCATAACAGAGATGAAACTTTCCAAAACACTTAACTTTTTTCTGTTTATACCGCGCTTTTTGTGCTAGGCTAAGAACTTTCCGAACTGCCCTCGTACAGCAACTTCGTTTGAAAAATGAGTCTAGGATCATAAAAATACTAATAATTGGTCGCAGTTATACCCAAATAATTGGGTATGATATTTTTGGTAGAAATATTATCCACCGAATGAGAACCCCAAATAATCTATGAAAACCCCGATTCGGTTGAAAATAATGTCTAACATCCTCAGAATGTCGAAATACCTGAACCGGTATTAATTATTTTTGTACGAATCCACCAATTCGGCTGATAATATTTCTGGTATCCTCAGAAAACCGAAAATTACCAAAATCTTGGGTTCTTTGCCAAAATGTCCTAGGAGCAGAAAAAAGATAACTTTATGTGTAAAGTATAGCGCTCTTATTTAAGCAGACCTCTAGTCTTCGATAGGAAGGCCTACAGGTGTTCGATAAGAAGACCTACATGTCTTTGATAAGAAGACCTCCAAGTCTGCGATCAGAATACCTCCATGTCTTCTATAGGAATACCTCCAGGTCTTCTATAAGAAGAACTCACAGGTCTTCTATAAGTAGACGTCCAGGTCTTCGATAAGTAGACTTCCAGGTCTTCGATAAGTAGACTTCCATGTCTTTGATAATAAGACCTCCAATTACATTTAATGAATAAATACTCCGACAAATGTAAAAAAATTAAACTTATTAAAAACATAAAAAATCCGGCACCCGAACTTAATGCTAATTTAAAGTTTTTCGAATTAAATGTATTATTTTAAATTTTTGAATTTAAAAGTTGCAAAAAATTTGTAAAGTATTTATTCATAGTATAATTATCAGTTGAGGTAATTTATAAAAACACTATTTATAATATATACAATCTTTGATAAGAAGACCTCCAAGTCTGCGATCAGAATACCTCCAGGTCTTCGATAAGTAGACTTCCACGTCTTCGATAATAATTACATTTACTGAATAAATACTCCGACAAAGTTAAAAAAATCAATTTATTAAAAACATAATATATCCGGCACCGGAGTTTAATGCTAGTCGGAAGTTTTGCGAATTAAATTTATTATTTTAAATATTGGAATTAATCATTTGCTAAACAAATGTGATTTATAAACTATTTATTCAAAGTATAATTATCAGTTAAGGCTCACTATCTAATTTATTAAAACACTATATATTATATACAAAGTAATTTCCGTTATCTACTATATGTTTATAATCAATTATAAGCCAACAGCGATTGCGTATTTGCCAACATTAAATTGTAACTAAATTGAAATATTGTGTTAATTTTATGCAGCAACTGTTTTCGTTCGGTAATTGATTGAGTTACATTCGTTCATTTGGCAGTTTAATGGTTAGCTAACAACGATCAAATGTGGCCCCTTAAATATTATAAGCATTTGTCTTATTAGCACCCAGTTTCATAGATATATCGCTGTTGCCTAGTGGGATTTTTTCAACACATTTTTTTTCTTTTTTTTTGCATCAGCTTAAAGTTATTTTATTTATGCTGCACACTGAATATTAAGATAAGATTACATTTACTGCATTGGAAATTCTAACTGGATTAATGCAAATTGTTTACATACACGTACATTAACAGTGGGGTAGGGATATAGGAAACTCGTTGCAACTGGGTTATTTTTCGGTTAAACACAAAAAACTGTCACAAACTACATATTTTCATATTTTTGACTAATTTCTCCTATAAGTGGTCTCTAACTTAAAAATCATAACTTTTATGATTGCCCGTATTTTTATATATATAAAATTATATTTCACGTTGTGTGTGTATTATAGTTGTGATTTACTGTATTTTGAATATATACATGTAAAGAAATATGATCTGCAGTGTAATTTGTATTGCAAAACGTGATTGTTGTCTTAATTGTGTCAAGTGTTTTAATTGCCAGAGAAAATTATAATAATAAAATCATCAATTAAATACTCCTACAAAAATTGTTGTCTTATGTTTTTGTTTTGATTTTCCTCAGACAAGAATGCAGTTTGCATATCAATTTGATTACAACAAATCTGTGCAATTACTTACCAGTTATGGGTAGACAGGAATATGTTGTGTATTTTAATCAATATCTAGAAATAGAAAAGAAAAAGAAAAATATACATAAATATAATATTTTATAATTGTTTTAGATGTATAAATTAAATATCAGTTAAAATAATGTTACGGTTTGATGGTTAAAACATATTGGCAAATATGGCACAGGCATCATTAAGTCTTTTTAAATTTTTAGATTTTGTCATCAGATTTTCGTGAAACTTTTTTCCATTTTCCACCATGGCATTTACAAAATCTAAAATCAATGGGACATTTTATATGGGGATACATTGCTGCCAGGAGAAAACAAAATACCAAACTCCAGACAAAGGTTGGTAAATTGGGGCTATGTCAAAAATGAATTTATATTGAACATTTTCTATGAAACAGTTATTTACCTACCAAGGTTTCGAAGTACCAAAGGGGCTGGACTTTTATATGTTCAGCTATAAAAACAAATTGCCAAAATACATCTAATTCCATTGCAAACGTCTTTAAATTGTAAAGGCATTCGAATAGTTATAGATTAAAAAAAAAACTACAATTTTTATTTTCAAAACTCTCTGACGATACAAAAGTTATGTGTTCGATTGACAGTCGTGTCCCTCAAATCATTTTAGGACATTTTTATACCCTGCATCACCCCGTTCCATTCTGGGTTCTTCACATATTCACCAAGGGCTTTCATGTACAGAATGAATTTTTCTCCCCCAGACCATGAACCTCATATTGTCGGATAATGATATGTGTGCAGAAAGAGAATTTTTTAAATTTGTCATTCCTTTTCCAACATCTCGAAATATTATTATCGGGACCCCATTAATTTTAGGTTGGGGAAAAGAAATCAAATATTTTTATTTGAACTAAACACTTCATTTAACATGCTTCGGAAGATGCCATTTAAAGGTAGCTTCATAATGCCTCTCATAGAAGTCCTGTAGGTCGATTCCGACACGATCCGATCAACGACAATCGACAATTTTGTCTACACATAAAATCGTTTGCAGTAACGAAAATGTTATTCTGTAAAATTGTCGATAAACTTTCAAATAGCTTTCAATTTTGAACATTTTGAAAACGAAATACATACAAATCCAGAACAAACCCAGGCATGTTCAATATTGAAAAATATTTGTCGATAAGTTAACTTCGAATATTTTGGTGTTGTTTATTAACAACATTTTTAACAATTGTTGTAAAAAACTATTTTAGAATTGAAATATTGTTTATTTTGTCGTTATAGTATTTTATCGATTTGAGAATTGTTTAAATTTGAAAGTGAATCGACCCACTGTAGGCCTGTGGGTCGATTCACTATCAAAATTAAACAATTCTCAAATCGATAAAATATTATAGAATTAAAAAAACAATATTTTTATTCGATAACAGTTTTTAACAACAATTGTTTAAAATGTTGTTAATAAACAAGACTAAAAATATTCTTCAATATCTACAAATATTCTTCAATATTGAACATGCCTTGTTTGGTTCAAAATTTGTTTGTATTTTGTTTTCAAAATGTTCAAAATAAAAAGCTTTTTGAAAGTTTATCGACAATTTGTCTACATTTTTACAGAATAACATTTTCGTTACTGCAAACGATTTTATGTGTAGACAAAATTGTCGAATGTCGGATCGTTATAAGTTATTGAATCGACCTACTGTTCTGTAACTTTTAACAACATTCGATATTGTTTAATTTTCTTTTGTTTTCTTTTGTTATTGTAAAATCAACAAAAGAAACAAATGAAATTGTTGTAAAATAAACAATGTCGAATGTTGTTAAAAAGTTACAGATTAGGCCTACTGCTCTCTTTTTGAAAAACTTTAGTAGTCGATTTTCACAACCCTTCCTAGATGCCAATTTTTTTATCATTAAAGAAATTTTGCAAAGCAAGAAAAAGATGATAATCGCTTGGTGCCAAGCCCGGACAGTATGGCGGATGCATTAATACTTCCCAACCAAGCTCCCGAAGTTTCTGCTGAGTCACTGTAGATGTGTGTGACCTAGCGTTATCCTAGTGGAACACGAAAGCTCTCCTGTTGGCCAATTCAGGCCGTTTCTGGTCAATTGTAAATGATTTAAAACAGTTTTATGGTCGATTTTTCACCGATCATTTTTCGATCATTTCACCGGTCTACCTGCGCAAGGTGCATATTTAACATTAAAAATTCCTGAACGAAATCTACGAAACCAAAATTGGACATAATTGGCTGTTGCAGTATCGGAACCATAAACACAATTCACGATTTTAGCCGCATTTTTGCATTTGTCAAAAAAACTGTAGAATGTACCGAATTTTCTCTTTGTTTATTTCGATTTTTAACACCCTGTAACTCACAACTGAATGCACCAAACAAAAACAGCAAACAGCAAAATAATTTTCTTTACTGCGAAATATCACCCTTCCAAGGAGCATAAATCTGAAATTGTTTGATCGATACTTTACGGGAAATGTATCAGTACAGCCCATCTGCCGAAAATATAACGGATTTTTTTTTTCAAAACTAATATTATAAAAATTCTATACCATATCCTTAAGTCTCTCTGTAGAAATCGTGATAGAAAGTACCAGTGTTTAAATAAGTGACATTTAAAAATGGAAATTATGGCTCTATGTTTTTGTATAGCCAACGGTACAACTCCTTTTTTTCAGGAAATTGCCTATATAAGTCGATATTTTCAGATAGTCCCCATAGCGTAATCCCATTTTCGGTATTTTGAAAGTTCCAGTCAAATTTTCTTCTAACGGGAAATTTTTCGATATAGGACCATTATCTGACAAAGCCCGCATATATTTCCCATTGATGTGGCTTTTATTTGACATTTCCGATTTTTTGGTGAGAAATAAACCGTTGTTACACAGCCCCCATGCAAAGATCCCGTTTATTTTTATTTTTTTTCTATACTGTGGATCCCAACCCAGGCTTTCCACCTGAGTGCTTATAGTTTTCTAGAGCATAAACCATCAACTAAATATAAAAGTTCCAACCGATTAAAAAATGTAACGTACACCATATGGCGAGGTTATAAATAATTCGGACAACTAAACGACATGCTTACTTGTTCTTCGGAATTTTATATTCCATGAACATGATGTGTATAACATTTAAAAACTGGAAAATGTGCCCTATTTTAAACTATTTCTGTGAGTAATATATCGTATTCGTGCTGAAAATCGCGCTCATACGCCTCTAAATCAGCCCTTATGTAAAATTTCAAGATTCTAACTTTTGTCGTTTCGCCTGATTATAGGTCATCCATCCAGTCATTCATCCTCACATAACAATTTTATATCTTTATAATTTTTCTTTAGCCCACATCGAAATTCGTCATCACTCTTCGTCCATTCAACTAGGTAAAATAATAATTGCTTCAAAAATTACAATTGTATAAATATTTACGAAATAGGAAAAATGTCAATAACTTCAACAATCATTCTTGTACAGCACAGCCAACGAAGATCTCCTTCGCATTGTGTTGCCACAAACCAAACCAGTAGTCAGCATCAGCGTCTATAAATAGGGATGGACCAGTGGCACAAACGGTCCTAGCCATCGGTGGAAAAACACTGTTTTTGTTGTTATTAACTTTTGCATTTATGCATAATGCAGCAAACGCCGAGACAACGACGACAAACAAACACAGCTATGTACATAAAAGATGATGAAGAAGAAGACGACGACAATGATGATGATGATGATGACGACTGCATCATAAATTATTCGAGCATTCCACTCACTTCATCGTTCGTTTTCTTCATTCATGTATTCAGTCAGTCAGCCAACCAGTCAGTTAGTCAATTTCAAATAGTTTTCATGCACCCACAATAGTCAACAAACCCGGCAAACAGTTATGAGGAAAATATGGACACAGAGCTGAATGTCTATCACTGATTGTTGATATAGTTGGCAGTTGACAGAATTTCTTCATCTCGAGTCGGTTTGTCTGTCCGGTCGTCCATTCAGCCAACTATGAAGAGGACTATTGCTGTGAACGAAATGCTGCATTTCGTTACCACAACAACTCGGTCCAGTCTCCCAGCAATTGTTATGGCTCTTTTCAATGCAATTGACTCTTCTCATTGATAGACTGTTTAAATAAGTGTGTGGATGTATGTATGTGTGGATCCATGACAGGATGGATGCTTGGATGAATAACATTCGCTGACTGGCCGGCTAGCTAGCTGTTATACATGAATTATTGTAGTTAACTTTTGGTCTAGGAGTTGAGACTTGGGTTTCATTGGATTTCAGCTCTTTGCAATAAACGAGTTTGGATGTACTTTTGCTGCTGCTGTTGTTGGTGTTTGTTGTTAACTATAGCTGTGAAGTTTGTTTAAAGATAACAGCTCTGAAAAGACAAGATGCAATTTTGTCGGCTATTTAAATGCAAGCAAGCAAAAACTACAACTGACATGCTACCGTTTTGTCAACAAAACGTCAACGACTGACAATGGATTGAAATGGGAAAGATGAATCGATAAAGGAGTATTATTTTACGAAACGCGAATAAAGG
This sequence comes from Musca vetustissima, assembly GCF_032173495.1. Taxonomy (NCBI): domain Eukaryota; kingdom Metazoa; phylum Arthropoda; class Insecta; order Diptera; family Muscidae; genus Musca; species Musca vetustissima. Next base: position 90,834 of record NW_026876945.1, on the reverse strand, counting down.
ATATTTCGAAGAGGATATATGTCCAATATAAGAAAGTACCGCTCCATTTCTGTTTTTGTGAAGGTTTTTATATGCATTTTTCATTATGCCTGTATTTTTGAAATAAATTTTAAAGCCTGTCTAAACCATTGATGTGGAAATTAAGTAGATTTTGGATTTTGCCTGGATTTTTTAAATAAATGTTTTCAAAGACTAGCCAAGCCATAGGCGTGGATGTTTTCAAAGATGTTTTTTAAAGACTAACCAAGGCATAGGCGTGGATTTATGAAATAGATTTTTTCAAAGACTAGCCAAGGCATAGGCGTGGATTTTTTAAATAGATTTTTTCAAAGACTAGCCAAGGCATAGGCGTGGATTTATGAAATAGATTTTTTCAAAGACTAGCCAAGGCATAGGCGTGGATTTTTTAAATAGATTTTGACAAAGACTAGCCAAGGCATAGGCGTGGATTTTTTAAATAGATTTTGACAAAGACTAGCCAAGGCATAGGCCTGGATTTTTTAAATAGATTTTGACAAAGACTAGCTAAGGCATAGGCGTGGATTTTTTAAATAGATTTTTTCAAAGACTGGCCAAGGCATAGGCTTGAATTTTTTAAATAGATTTTTTCAAAGACTGGCCAAGGCATAGGCTTGAATTTTTTAAATAGATTTTTTCAAAGACTAGCCAAGGCATAGGCGTGGATTTTTTAAGTAGATTTTGACAAAGACTAGCCAAGGCATAGGCGTGGATTTTTTAAATAGATTTTTTCAAAGACTAGCCAAGGCATAGGCGTGGATTTTTTAAATAGATTTTTTCAAAGACTAGCCAAGGCATAGGCGTGGATTTTTTAAATAGATTTTTTCAAAGACTAGCCAAGGTATAGGCGTGGATTTTTTAAATAGATTTTTTAAAAGACTAGCCAAGGTATAGGCGTGGATTTTTTAAATAGATTTTTTAAAAGACTAGCCAAGGTATAGGCGTGGATTTTTTAAATAGATTTTTTCAAAGACTAGCCAAGGTATAGGCGTGGATTTTTTAAATAGACTAGCCAAGTCAAATAAATTGAAAAAAATCAATTGAAATTTTCTAATAAATTTCTTCTACATCATAAATTAAACAAGAATGCGGTCACTGTATGGTCATTACCACTATGAAATGTAATTAATGTCTAAAATCAATTGCCAAATATTTTACAACAAAACAATTGTTCACTATTTATTTGCTTTTCTTTTATTTCATTGAAAACATCAAAATATTAACATCCGTTCCAGATGTTCTTCTTCGTTGTTCGACCATTATAGGAGACTCTTTATTTTTATTAGCTTTCTTTTGTTTTTAATTTATGGTTTATTTTTTCTCACTATTTGTTGATCTTCTCCATCAGCATAATCAGATTTTATGTTCGTTGCAGTGAAGTACTAAATTTTCACGCCGACCATTTCCAATAAAAATAAATACCGAAAAAAATCTCGCCATTGATACACTTGTATGCCCACTGTGATTTGTTGCATTCAAATAGCCACTACTTGGGGGATATTGTTGACGCTGTTAAGATAACAAATTACAACATTTGTTTATATATGTGTGAGGTGGTTGGGTCATTATAGAAAATATATGTCTGTCTTCATATGAATCGGAAATTCATGGTGGTATTTTAGGTGGAAAAGTTTACACACTGCACCAGACCGCAGCAAATATTGCAATATATATTTTTGTTAAAGAGCCGGGGTCACATTTTAAATATATGTTATGGCGTTGGTCCTTAAAATAATGTATAATATTTAAACAAAAAATACTTAAAAATTCATGCTTATAGCTCGGCTCATATTATTTAAGAAATCCTCGCTTACAGTTCGGGAAGCCTTTGGAAAAATATTAAAAGGTACTCCCATACAGCTCATTAAGCATTTGAAAAAAATGTTATTTAAAAATCCACGCTTATTGCTCGGTTAGCCTTTGAAAAAATATTTGTTAAAAAGTCTTCGGTTATAGCACAGTTAGCATTTAAAAAAATACTATTTAAAAATCCACCTTTTTAACACGGTAAACTTTCGCTCGTATAGTCTTAGAAAAATTATATTAAAAAATCCAAGTTACTGGCATGGATTTCTCATATCATCAATATATGTACTAAAATTTTATATATTTTTGGATTTAATTTATATAATTGAAATACTTTTATTCATTGACTTTTATTATTTTATTGTATTTTTTTCAGCTTATTGTTCATCATCCGTAATAAAAGCCTGAAGTAGATGGGTAAGTCTAAAAATAATTTTAAAATATCCAACAGTTCAGTTTTGTTATCACTTGATCATTTAAACAGATGCGATCATATTAAATTTTATTTTGGCACTTTCAAGAGTTCTGATAAAGGCCATAAAAATCCAAAGAACAAGTGTTGAAGTTATAAACAAAAAAAGAAAACAATGGGAAGAAAGACACACAACACACTTCACGATATGTGAAAACTATTTTTAAATGATTTTGTTTATCACACAAAAGGTTATCATTTACAAGATTAGCTTCCAATTAATGAAACATCAACCGAAAAATTAAGAAGCTTTGCAATTAGCATATTAAGAGGTTCTAAAGGAAACAACGGCCACAATTAAGGGTAGGATATGTATGGGGATTTTGGTATCATTACAGCAAATCGGTTATAAGTTGTCATACGAGGATCTCAATCAGTTGACCATAGATCAATACATATATTATAATGTTTTTATATAGCCTACATAAAGAAAAAAAAAAAAACACAAATACATGTCGCACATATTATCCAAATTAAATGAAATTTGGCTATTTTTGTATACCATTTTGGAGGGGGTTAGAATCGGTTTAGATTTAAATATAGCTTCAATATATATTTTCCCCAATGTCATGTGAGTTCTGCACCATATGCCCAAGATTAGTCCCATTGACACGAAATTTTAAATTGTGCTTTTTTAGGTTTTATTTAGATATATATCCTATATGTTATTTTGTCACATATCATAAAGAAGTGTCCCAAGAGATACAATTAGGGGTTTATAAATAGCTCCCATATATATTTTCTCAGATTTCATGTAAATGCTGCACAATAGACCCAACGTTATTGGCACGTCCTATTGGCACGAAATTTTAAACGGTGTTTTTTTAATTTTTCTATATATAAATATATATATATATATATATAAATCCCATAAATATTTCCTCCAATATAATGTAAAAAGTCAAATATTGTTATAACACATCTTGAGTATAGCCACAGGGTATCATATAATTGGACTGTGGAAATTTTGTGATTCCCTAAGTGGTTTTTATTATTTTATATTAAAGGTGTTTTAGTCTTAAAACACTTGGCCACTGAATACAGAACGAAGAATAGCGTTTTTTTTTGTGTCTGCAAACAGGAAATGTGTCACTGGTGGCAGTTAACCAGCATGACGTTTGGGCCACACCTTTTTTATTTGGCTTACTGTGTTAGTTGATATATTTTATTAATTGTCATGCTGATCGACTAATAAAACATGATACAAGGGAAGAATATGAACCTTGGGATATATAGCTTAAGTTATTAGGTTATATTTAGGTTATTGGTAAGAGTTTATAATTTTATTAAAGATCAGCCAAGTTCTATATATTTGTATTTCATAAAAAGCTAGTCCAACCATAGGCATGGATTTTTATACCCTACACAACTATGTTGTCAGGGTATTATAGCTTTGTGTAGCCCCAATAGTTTGTAACGCCGCGAAATATTGGTCCTAGACCTACCTTTAAGTATATCGATCGTCATATCTCGACTAGCTGAGTCGATCTAGACATGTGTGTCCGTCCGTCTGTCCATTATAATTTGTAAACACGATACAGGCCACAGTTATGGACCAATCTTGACGAAATTTTGCATTTAGGATGGGTTCTGGCCAAGGAAGACCCCTATTGCTTTTGGTAAAGATCGGTTAATATTTAGAGAATGAAATGGACCAAATACCTAATTTTTGTCCGTTTTTGTGGTCCCTCTAGAGGCCCCAATTATGGCCCAAACATCGCGAAATTCTACATGGAGAACGGAATAGGGCCAAAGAATAAGCATGCCTGTCTTGATAAAGATTGGTCAATATTTAGCGGGTCAAATGTACCCTGACTTTTGTGTGAAAAATTACAAAATTTTTATTATATAGAGTATAGATTTACCCCTGAATGACAGAGAAGTTGAAAATATATCCAAGAGGAGTGGTTGGCCTTCAAATTGATACCAATTACGTTGTCGTATGTAGTCGGATGTGAGAGTTACTCTTAAATATTCACAGGTGCTTACGTATTCAAATATTATTTAGTAACCCATTACCCCCCTAGAAAGCGAAAATATAGCGCTGATCGCTTTGACTTTTCCATGAGGATCCAGGTATGGTCAAGGACAACGCATCTAATTTTCGGTGGTGATCAGATAATAATATTGGGATAAAGTGGACCGAAAACTTAATTTTTTTGGGTTTTTTTGAGTCGATCTATAGGCCACAATTGAAATCCGAACATAACAACACAACCCACGGTGAAGGTCAAGAGAGTGCAAATATTGCCCAAGATCAAAATATAGAACCACACAAAGTTAGACTTTCGTGGAAGTTGTGTAGGGTATCATATGGTCGGCCCCGTCCGACTGGTTTTTATATAGATTTTTGAAATAGATTTTTTCAAAGACTAACCGAGCCATAGTCTTTCATTTTTAAATAGATTTTTTCAAAGACTAGCCAAGACAAAGACGTGGACTTTTTAAATAGTTTTTTTTTTAAGACTAGCCAAGTCATAGGTTTTTTTAAAAATATTTTTTCAAAGACTAGCCAAGACATAGGCTTGGACTTTTTTAATAGTTTTTTTTTTTAAGACTAGCTTTTAAGACTAGGCGTGGATTTTTTAAATAGATTTTTTCAAAGACTAGCCAAGGCATAGGCGTGGATTTTTTCAAATAGATTTTTTTTAAGACTAGCCAAGGCATAGGCGTGGATTTTTTCAAATAGATTTTTTTAAGACTAGCCAAGGCATAGGCGTGGATTTTTTCAAATAGATTTTTTTTAAGACTAGACAAGCTATAGGCGTGGATTTTTTAAATAGATTTTTTCAAAGACTAGTCAAGGCATAGGCGTGGATTTTTTCAAATAGATTTTTTTTAAGACTAGACAAGCTATAGGCGTGGATTTTTTAAATAGATTTTTTCAAAGACTAGCCAAGGCATAGGCGTGGATTTTTTCAAATAGATTTTTTTTAAGACTAGACAAGCTATAGGCGTGGATTTTTTAAATAGATTTTTTCAAAGACTAGCCAAGGCATAGGCGTGGATTTTTTCAAATAGATTTTTTTTAAGACTAGACAAGCTATAGGCGTGGATTTTTTAAATAGATTTTTTCAAAGACTAGCCAAGGCATAGGCGTATAAAAGATTTATTCCCGTTCGTTACCGCACAATTTGACGATCACTCAGTGTCTTAAAGGATTATGACCACACAGTGGGCACACAGAATTAGTTTCATGATTTAAAAAAAAAAATCTATTCTGATGTTAGAAAATTTGGCATTTTGGGGATCATAAATAAATCAATACCAAAGTTTGTTAAGGTTTGCAACTTTGCACATATATATTTAAAGATTTAAAAGAGAAGAAAAATAATTTACAAAAAATGTTTGTTATTGTTTTGTTGTTGTTTTTTGTAATTAAAGAAAAGTCCTTATTTTTAATGGCGGGCATGATAACTTCTCACTGGAACATCGGAATCAGAAAATTCCAACGGTGTTTCGAGAGCCATACATGTATGAACTAGAATTATTGACTTCGCTCTAAAATTAAAAAAAATGGCTCACCTTTGAAAAAATATTTTTGAAAAATCACCGATTTTTGATCAAAAACCAAGTTAAAAAATAAGGAAGATCTTCACCGATTGGCTTTATCCTAGTTCATACGAGAGCTATACACCTACAGAGAAACGTATAAAAGTTTGGAATCGATTGGGTTATTAGTTTTTGAGTTATCGTGGCCGCCATTCGCAAAAGAGAAAAACTCGTTTAAAGTTAGAGAAGTCCTTTAGCCGTCACTTGATGCTGACACAATAAATCGGCTATATCTTCAAGAGTTCTTGAGATTTTCACTTGAAATTTTGTAGGGACATTCTTGAATTAGTGTAGATTCGAATTAAAGAGAACAGGAAAATTTTTGATACTGAGAAAGATTGGGGGTCCCCTTAAGCGACACGGAATTTTAAACTACTATTTAAAGAATAGTGAATTGTCAAAAGATTTTCGCGATGTGTATATAATATTACCATAAAAACTTATCGATCTGCAGTGTGTTCCACTTTGAAAAATTTCGAGAAAAACTAATTTAACACACAATATATACAGCAGATTAAAGAATTGCATTTTAAAATTTGGTTTAAAATACTTCACTGAGCTTCAACTGATAATTCTAGACCCGAATCAAAAAAGCAATCGCCAATGTTGTTAGTAAAAAAACACTTCGAAGCAAATGATCGTTTTTTTTCTGAAAAAAAAAATGGACAAGTAGCGACTGCTCCATTTGATCAATGTAGGGCGTTAATTCTCAGAAGTTTTCTTAGAAATACGAAAAACTAACATTAGTTCAAACCAGCGGATATTAAATATTACAATCATCATTGTTTTATCAGATATATACATAGTGACCCTCGTAGAATATGTATTTAACTAAATAAACTATTGCTATTCAGCATTTAAACATTTTGGGTCCTCAGAAAAATATTGTTTGTAGCTCATGTTTGTAATGACCGCAGATTCTACTAAAAATTCCATTTTCTTTCCACATAAATAAATAAATTGTAACACAAAATTGGGTTTCCACTTAGTATGAAGCACTCGTCAATTGAATCATCACAAATTTCTACATCCTCCTACCTACACTTATATTAATTTTTTTAATTTCAATTTTTTATTTAGATAGTTTAATACTGGTTTCTGTTTAAATAACCACTCCATGGTGGGTCTGATATTATATTGCACTACTGAAATAATCACCATAAAACGGTTTTAAATTTAAAAAATTAAATATCAATTAAAAAAATGGAAAAAGTATAATGTTTCAGTTCCAATCATATTTACAGACTTTAGATTTGGTTAAAACAAAGCATTTCTTTTATATTGATAAATAGTGTGAATGTGTCTATACATATATGTGACAAAATTTAGTCAGTGAAACTTCAAAGCCTTTAGGCAGACCCACATATTTTTTTTAATTATGTTACGTGGCTCTCAACTGTTTAACCTAATTTAAATATAAATTGCATTCAGAAACGTGTTTTCTTATCGTTGGTTTTTTTGTTTTTGTAATTTTATCTAATCCATGTCTCCACTACTGTTCGCTTGAGTTAATCAACAAAAAACGAAGAATTTAACAAAAAAAACTTTAATCATGAGATAACATAGGCATTTTTTCGGTAATTTGATATCTACCATCCATCCATTGTCGGAAAGTGGTGGTAAATAATGTGACTATTTAAATGCATTTCATTTTGTTGTTTTTTTTTTTTTTTTGTAGTTTGCATATTGAATAAACCCTTACGCTTTGGAATGAGGTGTTACTATATTTCTAAGAAAATTTGACAGCATTTTTAAAATAAATGAAATATACAAAGTGTGCTGAAGGGATAAAAGTGTAACCTTATGGTGCATACAAAAAATATATGTATTTTATTTTAATAAAATAACCAAAAACCAGATTTACAAAACTTCCACAAAAAATATTACATACATATTTGTGCAAGGTAAACTTTCGATTTTTATTGGCTTATCCATAAAGCTCTGAACACTCACTGGTCGCCTTACATTCAAGTCCATGAAAAATGAAATAGAATTTCATGAAAAATTGTTGCCGTATTATTTACCAACAACAAAAGTGTTGTCATTCACGCTGCTTGCTGTGGCAAGAATACTTGCAACAAAATACCTAGAAAACGAATAAGCGGCAGTCATGGTGGAAACAAGCGATACTAACTGGTTCTGTTTCGTAGATCTTGTCTAAACACAATGAAAAAAAAACAACAACCACGGCTTGTGACCAGAGACCGAATAATCCACCATATAAATCTTTTATATGGCGTGGGGTAATAAATGTTAATGACATTAACACAGCATTTTGTTGTCGTATAGGCCCAGTGGGAATTTTTTTCTGATCGTAGAGGAACATAAAATAATATTGAAATGATTTGGGTTATTTAAGAAATTGAAAATTTATATATGGGCAATATTGCCAATTTTTTAATATTCCATTTTCAAAAAATCGTCTTTTTTGTTTTTGTGGCACATCAATGATTTTTGGTACACATATAGAGAAAAATGTTCTGACTCCGAAACCGTTCGCGATCAAATTTTTGGTTGATGCGCGCAAAAGTTATCGAGGTTTTAATTTTGGGCATAAGAAAAAAATCTTAAAATTACGCCGTTTATTATATTGACCAAAAACGTTGATATATATCTTCCTCCGTAAAATAAGAATATGAATATATTATAATAATCACGATAAAGTTGCACATATTCGCGAAATATGAGAAAAATAGAAAAAATATAGCAGATTACATCAATATTTTCATTATATTAATGACATACACACACCTAACAATTAATTTAAAAATATCTACATAATCTAAACACCACGATGAATCAAATGATATCAAAATCACACAAGTCCGTGTAGAGGTTTGTAAATCACAGCGACAACAAAACAAGATATTGAGGAAAACAATTGGTTTTTGGTTCGAAAAAATAATGTCATCATATTTATTTTTTTAATTGTATACAAGAAATTTCAGAAAAAAATGTTGGGGTTACTCTGCTATTTTACCCGAATTTCGCCGAAAAATTACCATATATGAAAATAATCACTTTTTGTGTATAAGTATACGCCTTGCGGATTATATCAAGACCCTTCCGATAAATCTTAGAATTCTATAAATAGGAATAAATCTAAAAATAAAATAATATTATGAAATATACATTTTAAATTGCGTGTAAATCGCGTAATTCTCAAAATCATTTGATGCGCATGCGGTTTCCAGGAAGTACTGAAGTTTATCTTCCAATCCATATATATTTTGCGAAATTTCATTTGACGGCTAAGATGTGCCGCACATTACATTGAAGTAACCAAAAAATCGTAAAACGCGAATAATTGCCGAAAACTCCATATGCCATTAATGCGCATCCGATTTCGGTGTGCACACTAAAAAAATACATAGATCTATACCATTTCAATGTGGTCCATTAAGAACCATGGATGTGCCAGCAAAATATATTTTTGAGATAAATTGCGTACATCTCTCTTTCGGCTGAAGTTTTTAAATTTCTCTTTTCGAAAAAGATCAAAATCCGTATGAGGTCATTTATTGAAGCGGAAATGATACACAGAAAACGCAAATAAATCCGCGATATTTTCAAAAACATTTTTTGCCAAATTTCGTGTTTTTGGAAGGCCAGTTCCCGCCGTTCTAGTAGATGGATTTTCACGAAGAAGATTTTATATCATCCGAAACGTAAAAAACCTTATTGATCGCGGGTACCCATATCATTCAGTTGACAGATCTAAAAATTTGGCCCGAAAAATAGGTTTTTTAGAAATTTGATCGCACAAAATTCGCACCTTCGGATGAGTATTACTCTGAAGCTGTGCATACTACATACACAAAATACATATCAAATTACGCAGATTCGCGACTACAATAATCTTATAATCGATTTTTATAAATTCCTGTTTGCGTATTAAAGCTAGAAGTAAAATTAAAAAAAAAAAAAACTCAAAATCGAGCTTCAAAATGTCAGCATCATTTAAAGGTAGATGCTGTTAAAATTTTGAAAAATGATACATAAGGGGCGTAGTCCCCATTTTGTTGGCTTCTAGTTTTATTTTGACACGAAGACCGTGCAATGAGGGGCTTAGTCACAAATCGATAGAGAACATAAAAAAACTGTTTCGCCTCAACGTGTTTTTACACATTTTTTTACATTAAAGTAGACACAGCTTCCACCAAAATAAAGTTTAGAGGTCAATATCATGAACAGTTTGCAACGACAGATCAATTAACCCAAAACTATTCACTTTTATTCATATACTTAAGTAATTCCCGACTTATAAAGGCGTGAACCTCCGCTTCAGCTATGTTAAAAAATTGGCAATATTGCCCATATATGGAAATATGACTTTTCGGAATAAAAGGAAGATTTTAGAATCTTAGAGTTTTAATCACAGTTTTAACTGCTTTGTCTGAATTGATATTTTCAGTTCTTCGCAAGAAATATATTTCAAAACTGTATTTATATGGGTTTATAGGTTTATAGTTTAACCAATCATAAATTATTGATATTGGATGAGCCTGTATTATGCCATAAAGGTAATGATTACACAGAGTATATATAATTTTATATGGTTACACTTGCGACCTATGGTTGTAGTGTAGGCCAGTTAATTCTGAGAGTTACCCTACAATTTATTTGCCTGGCTTCTGTGGAGAAATTAAAAAAGAAGACGAATCATTTAAAACAAGCACGAGCAGAGCGTTAAAATTTCGGTTTGTCTTTTGTCTTTGTGTATGTGTCAATGGTTTTTCAGTTGGTTCAGTTGAATGTGTGTGAGAGAATAGTGATATTCACTCTCGCTAGAGCGCACGCGTGCGGTTGTTCGTCCGATACTGATTTAAAGTCATGATATGACAATTTTGGCAGTCATAACGTGAAGTTGATGAAGATGCGGTCAAAGTTGTTCATGCCTCCACCACAATGTGGAGTCCATTTTAAATTTTGCAATAACTCGCAATATTTTTTAAAGGCCCCATAAAGTATATTTTTTCATGATCAGAAAAAAATCGATTTCTGCTTGCCCGTCTGTCTGCTGATATACCGATTGAGATCGAAGTATTTAAGATTGAGTCTTGAGTATTTTTGTACATCTTCAATATAACGGTTCTGCCCAAAAGGCTGTAATTCGACATTTCGGGGTTTTGGAGGCTGACATTCCTCTGATCAGAAAATAATCAGTATATGTCCACGTTTTGGTATTGGTCCTATAAAACTTTATCGCCCAAATTTCGGTATTTTGAGGCACGACATATCATATATCAGGGTTTTGGAAAATGACATACATCCGCTCAGAAAATGATGATTATATTTCCATGTTGTGAAGTAGCTTCCATATAAAGACCCTGCTCAATCGATCGATATTTTGAGGCTTGTAGCCGAATTTTCCAACCGAAAGGTCTATAAAATGGCATTTCGGGGTGTTTGAGGTTGGCATACATCTGTGCAGAAAATGATCCCAAAGGTCCATGTTGTAGCATAGCCTCCAAATAAAAGTCTTGCCCAGTTTTGAGACATGTAGCCAAGAAGTATTTGCAATCTCTCGCGATTGTTCGCATTGTACGAAAAATTCACGAACGACAAAATTTTGCTGCAAGCTTCGTCGATTCGTTCTTTCACGAACATTTGTTTTAAAGAGGATTCTTTTGAAAAAAAAAATCAAAAAAACAAATGTTCGCGATTGCTCGCGAGCGCTGTTAAAAACAACAGCAAACAAAAATATTATAAAAAAAAGTAAACACACACAGCGAATGAATGTGTGAGTAGGAAAATATCCCTGCAAGCATTTGGAAGTGAGTTTCTAACTCCACACATGCCAAATAACTATTGAGTTCACGAACGTTTGATGTTATTCTTGTTTTTGTTTTGAAAATTCGCGAGCATTCGTGAATCGTTGTTTTCATTCGTGAGAATGTCAGAAAAAATTTCAACCATTTCGAAACGAACAATCGTTGTTGTGTGCTCTCATTTGCTTGTTATGTGTGTGCGAACATTCGTTTGGCGAATTCTCGTTTTGTAAAGAATTTATCCCGATAAATTCATTCATAAAATGAGCCCAAAACGAAAAGGAACGTATTTTGAATAATTCCCTAGCGAATTTTTGGCACCCTGCCCACATTCCTTGCTCTTCCCGTTTACCTAATACAAAGGGTACCATAATTAGTTTTTTCGTACCCTTTTAGTTCGTATTTTCAAAACCCAGACTTATCTCAGGCTTACTCCCCAACAACAATCCACACTCAAAATTTCAAGCTTCTACCTTTAACCGTTTTGTCTGTGCGATTATCTGTCAGTCACTTACTCACTTAATACTAAGATTTTTTATATATTAAGATGGCTCAATATTATAGCAGCATTTTTAAAACTTAGTGACTGAAATTTGACTTTGCAGATTTTCTAAAAATTATAAACCACCTGACAGAAATGTATATCCAAAAAACATTGAACAATGTATCATTATTTGATGGAAATTTGTGTCAGATGTATCTCAATCGTTTATTGACTGGTTTGAATACATTTTTATATTCTTGTAATCAACGGTCTTATAAATTATAAATAAATTATAAATGGTTTCATCACTGATCATATCTTCAAATTATGTTTTAATTTCTTTTTCACACATAATACTAACCGCGTAAAATAACTGAGTCACTTTTAATGTTTATATCAAATACATTTATGTCGGATTGTTACGTTTGGGGGCAGCGCCCCTTGTTATTAGATATTCAATATGAGAACAATATGAATGGTAAATGCTAATTAGGAAATATGATACGAATAACACCAAAACTTTTTTTGGAGCTGAAAATGTCGGGTTTAAAAGAATACACAATAACATTGAATACAAAATAAATGTGGTTTCACGTTACGTTTGCGAAATGTATTGATGTTCGAAATTAAAGGGAACATGACTAAGGACTAAAAAAAAACAAAAATTTTATGTTTTTGAAAATATGTTTCACTTTCATTTGATCTGTAAATTTGAACATAAAAGTTGAATGTCTCTTATTAATTTAAAGTTTGGAAGGGGCACGGTTTCCTATTAAACAAAATTATTGCAACTAATATACAAAATGAGTCACTTCTTTTAGTTTTAATAAACCTACGTTTGTATTGTATTGAAAATGTTTTGTCCGATACTGTATATATAATAATTCGATAGGATATATCGAATATTGTTGATTTTCTAGTAGAAGTCTTCCGAATTAATATTATAAATACAACAAACAACTTTAAAATTGTTTCTCATTTCAATTTTTTAATTAAGTTATGTTATTTCTACATTTTATAATTTACACGATCCAAACGTATTTGGTAATAAGCGAGACAAAATTACAAACTTTGCAAAAAAATCATTAACGTTACATCTGACTTTTTTGGTAATGTTGACCTTAACAGTACTTTCTCACGTTCATTGTTTGTATCGCATACACGATTTTGAGTTCCGCAGTAGAAAAGAATAAATTTCCAACGTAAGCAAATATTTGTCGTTTCGTTTATATTTATTTCAATTTTTTTTTTTTTTTTGCTTTGATCAAGAATGATTAAAGACAATATTTAACAAAAGAAACATATGTTTTTTGTATTTTTTGCAGCTGGCATATAAGCAAAAACATTTATATTTTATAAGAGCGAGGGCATATTAAAAATGCCGTAATTTTGGAAAACATACAAAAAACTGAATTTTACTAATTTGACAATCAAAAAATACGGACCGGACCGAACTTGTTATACTCCCCCATGAGTTGTACATTTAAGATACCTTTTATAGTTCGGGACCAGAGATATAGTGGTTTAAGCTGTATAAATTTTTTGGTAGGAAGATTTGGCACCCAATAAGAGCACATACGGTTAAAAAACGCATCCAAAAGACGGAATAATGGGATGTACCATTATATGGATCCATCCAAAAAATGAAGCAATATTGATCATTTTTTGCATCAAGATTTGCTACCTAATGTGAAATTAAAATACCCTATTACAGCTATTCGTTTGGCCAAACTCCCCAAAATGTTAAAATCTGAGAGGGGCAGTCGGAAATGGAAAGTCAAAATAAAAAACCAGTAAGGAAAGTAGTGAAGTCGGACGGGGCCGACTATATGATACCCTTCACCACTTTGGTTATATTCAACAGATGACTCCTAACAGACGTCGTATTTTTAAAGGACCGGTAAAATGAAATTGGATCCATAAACATGTCATTCTGAACCGATACTAAATTGTTCTTTTGGTCAGATATAGAAGCTATATCTAAATCTGAAGCGATTTCAGGAAACTTAACACACATCATTCTAGACCTAATTCATTACGCGGTACCAAATTTCGTGCAAATTGAAAGATATTAAGGGACTTTGGTGCACCATTTACATTAAATCGGACGAAAATATATTTGGGAGCTATATCTTTATTATAACCGATTTTCAGCAACTTAACACACATCATTCTAATCTTACTTCATTACGATGTGCCAAATTTCGTGCAAATCGAAAGATAAATAGGGACTTTGGTGGACCATTTGCATTAAATCGGACGAATATATATGGGAGTTATATCTAAATCTGAACCGATTTTCAGGAAACTTAACACACATCATTCTCGACCTAATCCATTACGCTGTACCAAATTTTATGCAAATCGAGAGATATATGGGGACCTTGGTGCACCATTTACATTAAATCGGACGAAAATATATGGGAGCTATATCTAAGTCTGAACCGATTATTCCCAATTTCAATAGTTTCTGTCCTTGGGCCAAATAAGTTACCCTAGCCAAATTTCATCCAAATCGGATCATAAATGCGACCTGTACTTTGTTAACAGAAATAAATGGACGGACGGACATGCGTAAATCGAATCAGATTTCAAAGGAATCATGTGTCTATCTCGTTTCCTTTTGTCATATGCACAAAGACATAATACCCTGTACCACAATGTGGTGAAGGGTATAAAAATTATAGATAATATAATTAAAAACGAACCAAAAATTGCCAAAATACCGAATATAGCCAATTTGGTTGAAAGATGTTGCCAAAAACCCCAACATTCCGAGTGATGGGTAGTACCGTTATATGGGAGCTATCCTAAAAAGTGTGGGCCAATAATGATCACTTGTTGTTATGCAGATTCGCTACCCAATGGGAATAGTACCAAATTACAATCAATTATGTTTAAAAAAAGTGGCGAAAAACCAAAACGTGGACCGATGTATCCCATCTTCAATGTCAAACATCCTAGGAGTATGGGGTATCCGGTGAATATTTCGAGGTATTGCAAACGGAATGACATTTAATATACTCTCTACCTTATGCTGGAGGGTATACAAATCCATATGAACGTTTTTGTTTTAAATACGTACTAAAGTTTCGATCGGACCGATCTTTTTATACATGAGAAATATATCAAAACATGTATCGATATTTTCTGACAGGAGGTTTTGTATCGTTTAAGTATATCTCTTAAATATTTCTATGTCAAAACAAGGACCTAAAGATTTTTGTTCCGTGAAAAGCCACATCGGCTAGAAGCCTGAGATGCTCGTTTAAAGTACATAAAATAGGTTGGGACCCTTAGAGGGAGACCTATGTGAAAAGTTGAACCTACTTTATACCTTGTCTACGGGAACATTTGCTATCCTCTGAG
The DNA here is from genome assembly GCF_032173495.1 of Musca vetustissima. NCBI lineage: Eukaryota > Metazoa > Arthropoda > Insecta > Diptera > Muscidae > Musca > Musca vetustissima. Next base: position 75,362 of record NW_026876945.1, on the reverse strand, counting down.
GTAATAGGATACAAAACACTTATTCTGGAAACATTTAAAATGCATCTAATGTGATGGGACATTTGAATGGCGGCCATGTCAAAACATGGACCAATAATGAACATTTTCCGCTTTGAAATTATTTACCTACATGGACTTCGAATACCAAATTAAAGCCACTTCGATGTTGCGCATCGCAAATATTAAAACCTTCAACGTATTAATCACTTATTGAAAAATGTCTGAGAAGATGATTTTTTTTCCACCGATAAAATGCGTAGAACCATCAGAATACCTGAAATGGGGCGGGACCTATGTGTAGCAGCTGCGTCAATACATACAAAACATGTTTTCCCTTTTCAATATCTCGGAATACCAGATTACAGTGGTTTACATCTTCAAAATTATGGGGATACCGTTATATCGACATGGCTAATCAACATACAATTTTTACACCAAACTTTATGCTGGGTGGTACTTGAAATATTTTAAGTTAAGTTTTAAATAAACAAATATAATAAAACATATCAGACATGAGTGCCAGTGCTATACAGCTTCATTTGACGCTCTCTGTATATTCTTATAAATTCTGTGGAGTTGTTGTCTACGTGTCTACAAATATTGCTGTCCGAATATGAAGTTTTTATCGGTGCACTTCTCCTGGCAGTCAAGGAGAGGTGCACCGATAAATTTCATATTTGGACAACAATAAAATTTACAAATGTTCTAAATATCCTCTCTCTCTCCCCCTCCCTCTCTCTCTCTCCCTCCCTCCCTCCCTCTCTATCCTTCCCTCTCTCTCTCTCTCTCTCTCTCTCTCTCTGTGAAGCAGTGGTCCGACATGCTACACCTTTGATTCTTTGTGAAAGGAGTGAACCAAATATCCACAAATGTTTTTAATTAGTTAATTTTTGGTGAAAAGTTTGGGCCAAATCGGATATTCCATTACACTCATATGCTATTAAGAAGTTTTCAAAATGTCGTTTTTTATGGCGAGGTACCATAGAGATTGGATCTATATTTTGTATTTTCGAAGATAATCAAGATTTGGTAAATATATAACGATAAAGCACAAATGGGTAACTTGAATTTTTTGCGGGAGATGCCAGAAGGAGTGCGCCGATTAACAACAATTTTTGAAAATATGATAAACTATAAATCTTCCAAAAAGTGCAAATTTTTTCTATACAAGAAATTATTAATTATTATTCATTTTACACACTCGAACATCTCTGGCAAATATCACATTCATAATTATATCTCTTTAATTTTGCAAGTGGTAATTTTCAATTTCCCACGTCGTTTTTTTAATTTATCTGTAATTTTTTTTTCCTTAAATGAAAACAACGCACATTTACTCACAGCCGGCATTATCTCACACACAAATGGATCAGATCACACTTTGCGTATATCGTTTTTAAATGTCCATTCTTCTTTTTTAAGTAGATATTTAAAAAATAAAGTATATATGTATTAAAGTGTGTGGTGTGAGTGTGAATGCAAATTGTTGCTCTACTTACGATACAAAGTTAAATGACCGGAGGCAAAATTTCAATACGGTAGCAAAAAATATATAATTACCGTTAAGTATGATGTATTTCACTGGCCAAAATACAAAATTTTGGGTATGACTTATCAGATTGAGAATATAAATCACGCTGGACGTTTAACAGAGATCACATACACTAATTTATGTTTTGTTATTGTTGTGTTTTTATTTATTTCTTTTTTGTTTTAAAGAGAGAGTGTAATGAACACAATATATAAATAAAATATTAAAAAAAAAAACAAAAAATTTTCTTTCATTCTTCCGTGTGGGTTGGATTTTAATATACGAATGCACTTCACTTCTTTTTTGGAATTTACAAATTTTTATTGCAACAATTTCGTAATCACCATCAACTAAACATTTTGCACAACAATAATAAATTAAAAACGTTGAACTCTCTGTTGAAAAAAGTCACTTGCAGTGACCACCGACCACCACACGGTAAAAATCAAAGTGACAGCTGGCTGGGAGTGATACTCAGCAAATGCACCGGGAAGGAAGAGCAACTTAGTCCAGATAATGTTGACAATTTTTTTCTGGTGGACTTTATCGCTTAAACAATTATTTTTTTTCGTGAATTTCCGTATAATCAAGTCACAAAAAATATTTATTATACATACATATAATTTATTTCTTTTTTATTTAATTGATAATATATTTATTTTTGTTATTAAATTTATTTTTAATTTTTGTAATTCAAATTTTTCTTGTTTGTCATGAAAAATTCGTTAAGATTTATTTTGTTTGATTTTTTTTTATTAAATCTTGTAGACTATTTCACAAACACAAAAATGTTTTTTTTTTTATTTTTCTCTTTTGTTGTTTTCGTTTTTGGAGTTAAAAACCCGAAACCACTCAAACAACGTCCATTCACACGCAGCGTTTTGAAAGAACTGAAGAATTGAAAAATGTTTTAGTTTTTACCATCACTGAACATTTTGTATTGGAAACTATGAAAACTGAAAGTTTCATATGGTCATGCATTTGTAACATGTTGAAAACGTGCTGATCGTGTCCAACATGTTCGATGTCAACATTCTGACAACAATGGGCAGTAATTCTTCCGGTTTTTTTTTTTATTGGTTAAGTGTTGTTATTTTAGAGTTTTTTTTATTTATTTATAAATTTTTGACTCCACCATAGGATAGAGTGTATATTAAGTATCAACTAAAAATAATAGTCGAAGATTTATATTCTTGGTATGAATAGACTTCTATTTGGTAATTTCCATCTGTCAGTGGAAATCACGATAAAACTCCCAATATTTATGATAGAGCTTTGCGATATAGAACTCCGGAGGTGTGTTTGATAAAAAAAACTCTTCACAGAAAAATGCCTACATAGTGCGGCCTCTACGTTTTCTGTAATTTGGCATTCCGGGTACTTGTAGTGGTAAAATCTTCTTCGCACAAAATATATTTAGTATTCCCAATGTTTTGATTTCAGGACCATATTCAGGTATCGTCCCGTATTGAGATATTTTTACGGTTCGCTGAACATTTTAAAAATAAATTGGCAGTAATTTATCGTTTCTGGTTCTTGTTGGGTAAAAAAGTGTTTGCCGAAAAATTCCAATATAGATCCTAGGTGTATTTTCCAATTCCGGGTTCTTGTAGTGATAAAATTTTCTTCGCACAAAATATATTTAATATTCCCCATGTTTTGATTTCAGGACCATATTCAGGTATCGTTCCGTTTTGAGGTATTTTTATGGTGATCATTTTAAAAACAAAGTGACAGTCATTTATCGTTTCTGGTTCTTGTTGGGTAAAAAAGTGTTCGCCGAAAAATTCCAATATAGATCCTAGGTGCATCTTCCAATCGAAGTGAGTGTAATACGAATTTCGTGTCCTTGTGTATATAATTTTTCTTCTTAGGAAATGGTTGATAAATTTCCATGTATGATCGGATCGAACTTTATACCCTCCACCATATGGTGTTCATTGTCTTATATTTTAAATCATTTGCCTGAATGTTGTTCATCCTCTGAAAAAATGGGCCAGGAACTTCAACAGGCCTTAAATCCCGGGGTAGCCCCCATATAAAAGTACCCCAATATTCTTTATTTTGTGGTTGTTCGGCTCGATTTGCATCCAAATCGTCTGTAATTCGATATTTTCAGTTCCTAATATATAGCGAACCTCCCTAATCGAATTGATTAATATTGATACCCCTAATATTCGGTATTTTGTGGTTGTTGGGCACGATTTTCATCGAAATTGGCTGTAATTTGGTAATTTGGTTTCCTAATGTATAACGAACCACCCTAATAATTTTTTTTAATACTGACCCACTAACGGCTCGCGCCTATATTCGGTATTTTGGGGATGTTCAACACGATATTCAAACGGATTATTTGTAATTTGGTACTTTGAGATATCAATGCATAGCAAAATTTCCTACTAAAAATTATTAATATTGACTCAAGTTTCGGGGTAGCCCTCATATGAATGTACCCTTAACATTCGGTAATTTGGTGAGGTTGGGCACATATTTTAACCGAATTTTCCGTAAAATATATATTTGGATCCTTATTGGGTGTGAAAAGTCACAACCAATAATTATTGGTCCCGTTTTGGAGTTTTGAGGATTGCTGACATCTTTTTCAAACGTCACGTGCCAGATTTTGGTATTTTCGAGGTACTAGCCCAATCAGAGTGTCTGTAGTATTTTATTTCGTTTTCTTGAGAAATACCCGATCGGTTTTAGGTATTTTAATGGTGTTCGACCAGGACGAACATAACGACGATTTTACTAGCGATTTTATTCATCAGTGTCCCGATTTGACAAATGCCGAATATGCGACGGGCCATGTATATATATGTGGGCCATGCATGCCTTCGTATATTGACCATGTAGCCCCTTCGATTGCAAAATGCTTCTTAAACCTTCATAATACTGAAAATATTAAGGAGTTATGAAAGTTAACCCATATTTTTTATCTACAACAAGCCGCAATACCAAATTGCAACCACTTTGTAAAGTAGGGCTTTATAGGGACTATACTAAAACATGGACTCATACAACCCTCTTTTTAGTCCTAAATGTATAGCAATTTCTCTAAAAAAATGAAAACTTTATGTGCGATCTCCCTCCTGTTGTTTTTCATTTTATTATTTATTTCACATGACTATCTTTCATTATCAATCTTCTGTATAACGACGGACTTTTTTGACTGACCTACGTCTTTGAGCGAGTGTCGACTAAACGCTGTAAATTTTTCAGAGTGCTACAGTATGGTACTTCATCGCCAGACAAATATTTAATTTCATCGAGGTACTCTTTATGTGCCCGAAATATTGACACACGGTCGTACGTCAAACTCTATTGCTAAAAGGTTGAAGAATTTCCAGATAGATTCAGGTTTGAAATATTTATAGTAGTCAAAAAATGTCCACCTTACCGGCGTACATATATTTTCCATTAAGGAAGTCTAATCCATATGTTGTCTAGAACCTCTTTTCTTCCAGGCTAAAGGCAATAAAATCGCATTGTTGACAACACTTTTTTCAATCACACAGCATTAGCAACACACAGCTGGGAGAACAACAATATATTATTTTCAATATACTTTCTTTATTCGATTCATACATACCTCAATAACAAAAAATAACACAGCAAACATGTTGCATGTTGTGTTTATGTTTTAATCAAACCAATTAGTTCGACGGCATACATGTACAGAAAACATTCTTTGTTTAAAATAAACATCTCACCATACGTGATCAAGCTACTGCTTTGTTTGTGTTTTTGGTAGCACATTAAATGTTCAATTGGGGGCTTTTTTCGTGTTAACGTTAATAATTATTTTATATTTCTGTTGTTGTATTTTTTTGGAGGTGATATATTATTACATGAAGTTCAAGTTGTTTTGTAGTTAGTTTTTAATATTTTATTGTGACTCTGTGAGGTTAAAAGTTATCTGAATATAGTGAGAATACATATGTACTTAATTCACTTTGAGTTTAATGTTAATTCTGGTGTTCTCCCTAGCATTAAATGGTTTATGATGAACCAACTAAAAAATGTGGAGTTTTTTGATAGATGATTTATAGAACATTTCTATAGTTATATATTTCACCAAAATACCTCTTATTTTTTATTTGTTTGTCAAATTTCATTTTTCATTTGCCAGTACCCCTTCAGGAAATCTTGCCCAATAGTTCTCAGCAATTATCTTAGTAAACCCACACATCGTAGATGGTAATAATCGAAATTATACAAATAGTTTTCTCACCATAAAATATCCTACAACAACAGCGGTTGCTAGAGATTCACTTGTCTAACTACCATCCGTTTGCTCGATAATACCAGAAGTGCAGCACCGCCTTACATCTTTCAATATTTCTTTTTTTTTCAAAAATAATCCAATAACGTGCAAATGTCTCCTTTTAAGTCGTTCGCTGATAAACCCTCTTCATATGCTTGCACAGATGCACTTGAAGTTATCCAAAGTAAATAAAAACGCTACAGATGCCTTACGCGGAGCACAGTGGTAGAAAAAAACACACACAGTTTTTTAATATTAGTTTTGGAAATCAAAAAAGGGAAAATATGCTTGTAATCAAAATGATAGGTACATTTATTATCTAAGAATACGTAGGAAATTAATGATCATCGACAGATTTCATGAAATGTACAAGGTTGTCCATTTCGTGGTTTCAAATAAAACATAAAACAACATATCAACTATTTTTTTTTGTGGTATATATTTTTTATTAAAAAGTCATATCATATTCGCTCGAATTGTGTGAAATGTTGCACCTTTCTATTGAAATCACATGTTATCCAAGTTATATTCACCGGAAACCCCATAACATATATTCTGAACTTAATTTGATCAGAATAAAATTCAATGTCGATTTAAGTATGTCCGTCTGTTAAAATCACGATAGAGCTGGCAATATTTAAGATGGAGTATTGAAATTTTTCAATGCCAAACAATGTATGTGCATAGTTTGGCATTAAAAACGGGATATATCGGTCCAAGTTTTGTTATAGGCCTTATATACAGGGTGAGATGGAAAAACTGATCAACTTCAGACTGCTGTCATTTCTATGCCACTCGTCCGACCGCTGTTAAAATTATTCCAGTGACAGCTCATTATATTGTTTACAAGCGTACAAAACCATTTTGATGAGAATATTCCAGAAAAAAAGTTATTCGTGATGGAATTCATGCGCCATAGTGTGATTTCTTTATATTTGGCTGGAAAACCACAAGTGGCTATCGTTAGAGCACTTCTGCATTTAAATGTGAATAAATGTTCTGCGTCTCGCACCATCGCTCCTTACCGTGATACCGGTAGTGTAGCCCGACGTCAAGGAAGTGGACGGAAGAAAACAGCAACATCAGCAGAAATGGTTCGAAAAGTAAAGAAGCGACTTGATCGAAACCCGCATCGCAGTGGCCGAAAAATGGCTCGTGAGGTGAACATATCGTAATATTCCATTCGGCAAATATTGAAAAATTAGCTCAGGGTAAAGCTATTGAAATTCCAAAAAGTGCAAGTAATTAAACCGCAACAGAAATAAAATAGACTCAAAAGAGCTAAAGAGTTGTTTCGCTTGGCCGAAAGTGGTCAACTGCCGAATTTGGGTTTCACCAATCCATGGTGTGGCCGCCATAACAGGCGATGGTCGCTCTCCGCTCGTATTAATCGACGTGGCATCAGAATAAATGCCCAATATTATCGCGAAAATATTCTGGAGGGTGCCTTGGGCACGCAAAAATTTTGGCCGCAGACATTGGATATTCCAACAGAACTCAGCACGCGCCACCCAAGAATGGTTACAAAATGAGGTTCCTCACTTCATTTCCAGAGCACAAAGGCCACCAAAATTTCCGGATACCAGTCCGTTGGACTATTGTGTCTGTAGTATTGTGGAAAGCAAAGTTGGCATTAAAAATACCAAAGTATCGATCACCTCAAGCAAGCGCTTCGTCTAGAATGGGCCAACATGCCGCAGATCAACATTCGGCAGCGTGTGACGGTTTCATTGGCCTTAAAACGGCCAATTCGAACAAATCTAAACTTATTGTAAAATTTGATGAAATTTCCGATATTTTTTGCTTTCATTCAATAAAATTTAAAAAAATGTAAAAATTGTGCCGTTTGACTTTGTTGCAGTTTTTTTTATCTCACCCTGTATAGCGGTACCGATTCGGCTGTAATTTAGTATATTGAATCCTCATCTTTCTACCCCCATTATTCGGTACTTTGGGGTGTTTGGGCCCGTTTTTTACTGAATTGGCTTTAATTTAGTACTTTGAGTTCCAATTGGGTAGCAAATCTTCCACACAAAAATGATCGGCATTGGTCTAGTTTCAAGGATACTCCCCATATAGCACTTCGTCCCGTCCTTTGAGCACTTTTAATTGTTTTGGATATAATGACCTCAATTCACAGGATTTACAGAACCTCAAATAAGACATACCCACAGAGTAAGAAAAGTGCTTCATCGCTGAAGAAAATTTTGTATAAAAAATTGCCATCCACCACCTGTTGTTCAAGCATCTATCATCGACTTTGTGAATGGTCAGCTGGTTTCAGATTTTGCGTGAGCTGGAAGACAGTCCTAATTGCTGAGAACGCCAAGGAATCGACACACAACACTTTTGCCTTTGTCGCAATGTTTTCAGCGGAATAAGCAATTTTAAAGTTTAAGATCTATATTCGTCAATTTCAGACTTTCAACTGAAAAGAAAACAAAAAATAGTCCAACAGCCTAGTTTTACAAATGTCGAATTCTAGTCCCATACTTTTGAAACCACGAAATGGATAACACTTTAAAAGGACCTATTTTTTCTGATATATTCCCCATATAACGTCAAATTTTGACAACAGTTTAATCTACCAGTAATCTGCGAACGGGGTATCCGATTTTACTAAAACTTTCGGAAATAAAACTCGGCACATAATAGCAAAAAAAAAATACACATATAAAATCATAGACTGAGGTTCCATATTTTATTCCAACATTCCATTTTTATACCAACATCTGATGAAAGATGTCCCACCTTTTCTCATTTTATCCCAATATAACCCACTGTCACATTCTACTACTCAATAGTAACTAACCTACGACAGTTCTTCGTCTTCCTACTATATTTGGTATTACCACATTTCTACTTCTTAAGCCTTTGTTTTGTTGTCTTGCCATTGTTCAAACAAATATAGTAAAACTAGTTTAAACGGCGAGTCGAGTGCATCGAACACTGGCGGATGGTGCTGTAACTGGAAGCTTGAAGTCGTCATCCGTAAATGTGATGTTCGGTCTTTGTCTCTTTTTCCATTTTTATGAACAAAATGATAGTCTTCACAACGAATTGATTGTGAAGGCAACAACAGCTTATAGCGCTACTATATCTCAAAAGATCAGAACAAAACAACAGGCTCTTTTTACAAACCAACACATAAATACTTATATGTAGGAAAAATTGTTAGGGTTGTTGGTGTTGATTCTTAGCTTTACAAAGCAAAGGCGACAATATGTGATGCTGAGAGCAATTTTTGCACTGAACAATTTCCAAACTTGAACTTGCCTTTTTTAAGGAAGATGTAGAGTAGTTGGTAGTTGGATTTTTTGTCGAATGAATCATTACAAATAAGTCAAGAATTTTAGAAATAGTGTTATAACATTTTTAAGTGTAGGGTAATTTAACATACTATTACACTTGGACTCATCTGAATCTTCTTCGTTATTCAATCTCAGTTACGTTGTAATTGGTTTAATGCTTGCACACAGGAGTTCCATTTATTTATGCAACCACATGACCATTCTGAGAACCTATCCACAGAGGAGGATATGACCAAAAGTGGGTTGTGCATGCCTGCACATATGGTTCGTTAACATTTGTTAGAACATTGTTTTATATTCTTAGAGGTGAATATTCGACTATGACGAGTTCATTGTTTTCCCACTACCTGTCTACTTTGTTCGGTAAAAAAAAGAGATGCTACCATAAACGTTTCGCTTGTGTCCATATACGTGATGCGTATAACACCTTAAACGCAAAGTTATCTTCGGAAACTATTCTTGGTTAAGCATTAATGAAATAATGTCCCTAGTTTGACTTTTACTGTAAATGGTAAAAGAACAAAGAACGGTACTATTTCCAATGTTCCTGTAAATTTTTTGTTCTAATGAGAATTCTGTGTTTGTTTCAATGACCGTTATTGGTTTTAATATTAAATAATTATATATGGAGTCATTCCACATATGGTGAATACTATTTTGTATGATATTATTTAAGAAATGTGGCAATGGTTTACACATACATACAGTAATTTGGCATTCCGTAATGTTGAAGGAAACATTTTTGGTCTGTTCCCGTACTGCAAGAATCTACTCGATTTTACTATGTATTTTCTTCGATGTCATAAAGGAAAATTCGTTATCGTAGTAAAAAGTTGTAGATTCTTGGAGTACGGGAACAGACCATTTCTTTACAGAAACTTTGCCAATATAGTATCATATATTCTATTTATTTTTATGTTCCTAACCGTATTTTCGAAAACGAAACGAAAACGGTGAAAGTTGGTGAAATTGTTATTGGCCATTTCGGATTTTAAGAGGATAATTAATATATTCCCAGAATACTTCCAATATAATCTATGTTTTGCCATAACCCCCCATTTTGGTATTTCTATTGAATTGATTGCATATTCCATCTAAAGTGGTTATAGTTTTACATTCCGAACTCTTGGAAGATAAAACAAGTTTCTGATGAATATTTTATTTGTATTTTTTACATAAACACTATATGCCCAGACTTATGTACGGAAGTTTTTAATTTGGAGCTCTGTGTATATAAGACTGTGAGTATAACCTGTGACAGAGGTACAAGTGTTATTTGTGGTCAATAATCATGGAATTCAATTGATGGAACTTGAATTGAATTTTACTCCTTACTGACGTCCAACATATTGATAAGGAGGTGCTACTGAAAATTACTGCCATAAAATGTAGGAAGGCAATCAAACGATACTGAAGGAAGTAAAAACTGAGCCGAACTTATTATACTGTCCACCATAAAGTGCCAAACAATGTACCTAAAATCGATAGGGATCTTAACATGGAGAATATGCCATTGTAACTGAATGTTAGTAGGACTTAGTATGTCTGAAATAATTGTGCATAGTAAAAACTGGCCTTTGAATCTCAACATATCAAATTACAGATAGTTACAACTACAAATATAGCCACTTCGATGGAAAATAGGGCTAAAATTATAATAAAAAATATCGAAGATGCAAAAATGTGCCAAAAAATCCGAAATACTAAATTAAATGTACCGAGTACGGGCTATATGAAAACATGGACCTACAGAAATCATTTTGGGCCTTCAACAGCAAATAGCTTTAGTCGTTCCAGAGATATGGGTACCTAAAACTTCATAAACCCCATATATGTATTAAAAAATATATAGAGTTCGAATTATTCGTCCGCTCTTTATGGTACCTCACCCATGAAGAGTCCATATTTTGAAAATATGTTATAATGAGAACGTATAATACCGTTTAGTAAAAACTCTGAGTATCGTAATATCTTTGTTAAACCTTCTTTGAATTCGAATATGTGATTTATATGCCCACTTCATAGAGTATATCCCCCATAAATTGTAAAATTTTTTGAGAATGTATAAATCCAATAGGAAACTTATTGAGTATTTGATTTGCAGAACGCGATATTTTGATCAAATCTATAACATATCCGAAGAGGCAGCCTTCTTATAACTCTCCAATGGTAAAAATAATAAACCTAGATTGATTCCGAAATTAAGTCCTATGGATCTACTCCCGCTGGTAACTCCTCCACAAATGATCAATATTTTTACTTTTCTTTATTTTTACTCCTCAGTTTCATAGCCCATGTGCTATTTGAATGTTGTCCAGGCCTGATAGGACCAATAAATTCCAATAATGTTTTAAAAGTTAATCACATCACTTTAAACCGTTATACGAATCAAATTAGGTCAGAACCGTATACCACATTCAGTGATGTATATGGGCACTTCCGCGGTCGCTTACACGAATTTCGGATGTAAAATAAAACTTTAAATGTTAAATAAAAATTTAGATAAAAGTTGTAGACTCTTTGTGACTATATCCCTAGTATTATGATAGGAGTTTCTGGGTCCCAGTGTAAGCTAACCAAAATTCAATATTTATACCCTACACAACTATGTTGTCAGGGTATTATAGCTTTGTGCAGCCCCAAAAGTTTGTAATGCCGCGAAATATTGGTCCTAGACCCACCTTTAAGTATACCGATCGGCATATCTCGACTAGCTGAATCGATCTAGACATGTGTGTCCGTCCTTCCGTCCGTCCGTCTGTCCATTATATTTTGTAAACACGACACAGGCCACAGTTATTGACCAATCTTCACGAAATTTTGCATGTAGGATGGGTTCTGCCCATTGAACACCCCTATTGTTTTTGGTAAAGATCGGTTAATATCTAGGGGATGAAATGGACCAAATACATACTTTTTATCTAGAGGCCGCAATTATGACCCAAACATCGCGAATTTTTACATAGAGAAGGGAATCGGGCTAAAGAATAATCATGTCAATATTTGGCGTGTCAAATGGACCTTGATTTTTGTGTGAAAAATTACCAAATTTGTATTCTATGGCGTATATATTTACTCCTGGAGGACATAGACCCGAGAAGTTAATAGTATATCCAAATTGATACCAATTATATTTAAGTTGATACCAATTATATTTAAATTGATACCAATATTGTGCTTACGTATTCATATATTATTTAGTAACCTATTACCACACTTTAGGGCGGAAATATAGCCTGATCGCTTTGAAATGTTCCATGAGGTTCCAGTTATGGTCAAGGACAACGCCTAAAATGTTAGGGGATGATCAGATAATAATTTTTTGGATGAAGTGGACCGAAAACTTAATTATTTGTTCTTTTCGAGTCGAAAGCCGAATATCACAACACAACCTACGGTGAAGGGAATCTGGACAAGTAATTACAGGGGCTGTACTGATTATTAATAAAATTTTCTGACCTCTAGCCCGTCAAAAGTGTTCAAAAATCTCAGAATATAGAACCACAGAAAGTTAGATTTTCATGGAAGTTGTGTAGGGTATCATATGGTCGGCCCCGTCCGACTATACTCACTGGTTTTAAACTGATATTCTTCCCCTTTTTAATGTAGAAAAATTCCCCAGATTATATGGTTTAGTTGTGGTAATTTCTTAATATTTTTAGGGATTTCAATAAGGCAATGCAGTGTTCATCCAGAATTTGTAATTTGTTTCCAGCTTTTTTCTCTCTTGCATCTTTTATTTCAAAATCTTTATATTTCATCCGTTGTCTTCTAATTGCATCACATCAATTAGTTAAACTCTCAGTTAAAAAAACATTAATTAATTATTCAAATTTAATGTTATTCCTCAGGTTCCATGTATTATGTATAACACACACATATTCGTAGAATCTTTAATTTGTTATGGCGCTATCTTAATTTGTTGTATTTTAAAATCATTTACGATAAAATCATTCTACTATAAACAAGTGCCACATTTTAAAAATAGGCCAGTCATCTTTGTTTATTGCCCCAGAGTGATGTTCCCGATCAACACCTTTGACTAATTGCTACATACATAAATATAATAAAAACATTCTGTGTGTGCTTGCGTTCAAATTCAAGTTAATCTTCTACAAGGCGAAACGAACCATTATCTCATAAGGAAGATGTTATTATTATTGAAAGTGCATATTATGGCCCCAAGGCATCTATTAAATGCAAAGTGAATAATTATATGGATATGATGATATTATTATTACTAGTTCACAGAATTGGTTGAAGTGATGGTCTTCCGAAGGGAAATTAGATGTCAATACTTCAAAATCAACATAACAGCCAATCGACGGCGTGGATCATCCAAGACGAGCCAAATCCAATGAATGTTTTCTGTGGAAGAACCACCTAGAATTAAGTGGTCGCTTGGTTCTTCGACAGAATTGGCCAGGTGGCGACTGTTCCGCTTGAATTCTGAGTGATAGAGCAATTTGTTTGCCTCCAGTTTTAGAGAAAATTCGAGAAATTTAAACATTGTGCAACATTGGTTATAATCAGCGCCTTTTTTTACCGAGCAAAACATGGGACTGTTGGGTCAGGGACTAGGCAGCCAGCGACTACCTTTTATTCGCGCACATGAAGGAAAAAAGCGTGGTTAACGAACTTCTTGTTTATGAATAATTCAAAAGCCATGTAATAGAGGTGATATTCCTATATCATGATAATCCATGTCGAACGACACAACATATGGTCGTACGTGCTAAAAATTTCAAAGTTTCCAATGGAAATGTCAGATGGTGGCAGTCAACACAAAGTTTTGCCTCGCCCAGAAATGTATTTAGTAGTCTTCGTATAAGTCTACGTTTTGACATAACCTCCATTTAAGGGGACCCCCCATTCTCGGGGTAAACATTTTTTTTTTTTTTGATTTAATTCGATTCATAATTCAAGAACGTCTCTACAAAATTTCAAGTGAAAATCTCAAGAACTCTTGAAGATATAGGCGATTTATTGTGTCAGCGTCAAGTGACGGCTAAAGGGCTTCTCAAACTTTAAATGCGTTTTTCTCTTTTGCGAATGGCGGGCACGATAACTCAAAAACTAATAACCCAATCGATTTCAACACGTTTCTCTGCGAGTGTACAGCTATCGTATGAACTAGAATAAAGCCAATCGGTGAAGATATTCCTTATTTTTAACTTGGTTTTTGGTCAAAAATCGGCGATTTTCAAAAAATATTTTTTCAAAGGTCCGCCATTTTGTTAATTTTAGAGCGAAGTCAATAATCCTAGTTCATACGAGAGCCAGACATGTACTCTTTCTAACACCGTTGGAATTTTCTGATTCCGATGTTCCAGTGAGGAGTTATCATGCCCGCCATCAAAAATAAGGACTTTTCTTTAATTACAAAAAACAACAACAAAGCAATAACAAAAATTTTTTGTAAATTATTTTTCTTCTCTTTTAAATCTTCAAATATATATGTGGAAAGCTACAAACGTTAACAAGCATTGGTATTGATTTAACAGCCCATTTACCTACCCAATTAATGGTATGTTTATGGCACAAGAAGCATTATCCAACTGAATTGACAGAAATTTTGCATCTCATATTCTTAGTAGGTAAAAACGACCCATAAAATAAGTAATATGTCATGTTTTGACATACAGGGTGAGATAAAAAACTGCAAAAATGTCGGACATAGCATCATATTTTAGATTTGGTCACCTTTGGCACGAATTATGAAACCGTGGCACCCTGCCGAATGTTACTCTGCGGTATTTTGGTCCTTTCCTGGCGAAGCGCTTGCTTGAGGTGATCGACACTTTGGTATTTTGTAGTGCCAACCTTGCTTTGCAAAATACTCCACACACAATGGTCCAACGGATTGGTATCCGGAGATTTTGGTGGCCGTTGTGCGCTGGAAATAAAGCAAGGAACCTTATATTGTAAAAATTCTTGGGTGTCGCGTGCTGATTGCGATGGTGCTGAGTCCTGTTGGAATGTCCGAGGTCTGCGGCCAAAATGTTTGTGTCGATTAATATGAGCCGACTGTCACCATGGCCGGCGCTTGGGTTCTGGTGGTGCAACTCTTTGAAGCAGGGACGTACGCAGGGGGGGAGGCCGGGGGGCCCGGCCCCCCCCCCCCCCCCGAAATGAATTTTTTCCACTGTAAATTTATGTTTACAACCGCGAATTTTTCATTTTGTACTACCGGGCACCCACCCTTTTCGAACCATATCTGCTGATGTTGCTGTTTTCTTCCGTCCGATTCCTTGATGTCGGGCAACTCTACCAGTATCACGGTAACGAGCGATGGTACGAGACACAAAATATGTATTCACATTTAAATGCTGGAGTGCTCTAACGATAGCCAGTTCTGGTTTTCCATCCAAATATAAAGGAATCACACTATGACGCTTGAATTCCATAACAAATAACTTTTTTTCTGGAAAATGTTCACCAAAATGCTTTTGTACGCTTGTAAACAATATAATGAGCTGTCACTGGAATAATTTTAACTGCTGTCAGACGATTGGCTTAGAAATGTCAGCAGCCTGAAGTTGTTTGCAATTTTTTCATCTCACCCTGTAAATCAATTTATTTGCAACAAATATTGAGAATACTTACCGATACACCTATAACTTCTAAACGCATATGAAGGTATATACACTATTATACGCCAAAAATGTGTCTAATAAAAATATCGTTTTAGAATCCTAAGTTTCTTTGTTTTAGATTCCGAAATATCCATCCGTCTGTCTGTGTGACTGTTACCATTTGCTCCAAATCAAATTTGAAAGCGAACACTATCAGTTCACTCATTCGGGTATGTCCCAAGAGTCAAACTTTCTTTAGTAACCTCCCCAAACATGTAGTACATATGTCAATGGGTGAGGGTATATTCATATATCTGTCAGCTACACCTACTAATACCATCTTACTATTTTATTGTTCTTTCAGGCCACTGAAAAATTGATTTTTTTTTAAATGCCCAAAAACAATTTTTTTCTATATGATTCAAATATTAACAATAATTTATGGTCAATGGTTAAATTCAATGCCCATTAATCCAACTGTTCTGGAATTTTTATAGTACACTATCAGCAAGTAAACTGCATTCTGAAATATTTTCATAGAGTTTCTTGGTAAATAAAAGGGAACCAATTTCATGCTGATTTTATGGCCCGAACAGGAACTGGCCATAGCCATTAGTATTTTTTTTATATTCAATAGCCTGTGGTCAGTTTTGTGTGTGGTATTGTTTTATGCCATTAAACATTTGAAAAAATATTTCAACAAATTTAAATCTATGAAAACATTGAATATATTTTTATCGTTAATATTATGTTCAACTTCACCATGGGATGGAAGTAATAATATTTTTTTAATTTTTCTTTTTTTATATTGTACAGAATATGCCCCGCTAATACTACAGTGGCCTCAAAAAGCTTCTTAATAAAATTTTTGAGATACATATACAATGCGTCCATTTTTCTTGACCATTAAAATCAATTTTTGTGTATTGGGTAATAAATCCCCCCCAGAGCATCGTATCAATTTCATTTATTAATCTTTACAAATTGTTTATTCAATTTCCCCACTCTAATGAGACCACTTAAAATCTGTTTCAAATTATTTTAAATAAGCCGCCTTAGCCATTTGGAATATTATTTTTCATTTATCGATTTTTTCAAATTAATAGTTATTAACATATTTTTATTTGTTTTTTTTTTTTTATTTTTACTACTGCTTTGGAATCTTTCGAGACTCTCAGCCGTCATTATTAATTCCACTCATGACATTATTCGAACTCAATGTTGATATACATACACTTTGATCCACTAAAGAAGACTCGGTGACCTGCCCACACAATCTTAATTAATGAGGTGTTGTTATCAGCCGTAGATTAATATTTATATGGAAATTATTGTAGTACAACAAAACATAAATATGTATTTCACAAAAAAATTAGTAACATAAACAAACACTCAAAAGATAAATAAAAAATATCAGATTTCAAATTGAAGTTGCTGTATAGAGGACTGCTGCTGCTACACAATAACTTTAAGGGTATTAAGGTCTATTATTAGATAAACCAAAAATAAATACTTTCTTTTGTCTCTCCAACAACAAAAAAGAAGATAATAGAAATTTTTGGGTCTGCAATTGTCAACAATTGTCTTAAGAAAAAAAAAGAAATTATGTTGTAATATTCTTGGGTATGTCTTCTTATATTTACCATGTTAGAGAAATTACGGCTTACTGTTCGCCCACATGATCTTGTAAATAAAAATCATTAGAAAATTATTTGAGGGTTACCCTACTCACATGTCAAATAATAGATCATGTTCTATGGAGGTTGTGATAATTGACCAAAATAAATTGTACTTTTTGTAAAGACGAACACTGATAACTTTGAAAATATTTTAATTCTAGTAGTGTAGTATAGAAATTAAATACATTTTTATTAAAAAAACAGTGAGCGGAGCGGTATAGTCGGACGGGCCGACCCTACGATACCCTACACAACTAACACGGCACTCTAACATTCGGCCGAAGTTTATTCTGAATCTGGGCAATATTTCGTGATATTTGCACCCTCTTGCCCGATTAGAGGTCAATAACACTGCTTTCTTACACTGACATATTTTACGAATATTCCCAATATTTAGTACAGCCCTTCTTATTACTTGTTCAGATTCCCTTAGCCGTGGGTTGTGTTGTGATGTTCAGCTTATAATTGTATATATCGAATAGAAAAAATAAACACAAAAAAGTTTTCGGTCCACTTCTTCCCAAAATTTGTATCTGATCATTAACGATAATTATATGCGTTGTCCTTGACCATACCTGGATCCTCATGGAAAATTTTAAAGCGATCAGCGCTTATTTACGCCCTCTAGTGTGGTAATGGGTTACAAAATAATATCTGAATACGTAAGCACCTGTAAATATTTAAGTGCACATCTGAGTATATACGACAATATAATTGATATAAATTTAAAGGTCAACCACTCCTCTTGGATATACTATCAACTTCTTGAGTCTATGTCCTTCAGGATTAAATATATATATAGAATACAAATTTTGTAATTTTTTACACAAAAGTCAGGGTTCATTTGACCTGCTAAATATTGACCTATCTTTATCAAAACAGGCATGCATATTCATTAGCCCGATCCCGTTCCCCTTGCAAAATTTCTCGATGTTCGGGTCATAATTGCGGCCTCTGGAGCGACCAGAAAAACGGACAAAAATTAAGTATTTGGTCCATTTCATCCCCTAAATATTAAAGAATCTTTACCAAAAACAATAGTGGCCTTCATTGGTCAGAACCCATCCTACATGCAAAATTTCGTGAAGATTGGTCCATAACTGTGGCCTGTATCGTGCTTACAAATGATAATGGACAGACGGACGGACACACATGTCTAGATCAACTCAGCTAGTCGAGATATGACGATCGGTATACTTGAAGGTGGATTTAGGACCAATATTTCGCGGCGTTACAAACTTTTGGGGCCGCACAAAGCTATAATACCCCGACCACATAGTTGTGTAGGGTATAAATATTATCTTTCAGAACACACTGAACTGTTTCCGCATTTTTAAATTAATTTTCACCAACCGAGAACTCGGGATGCCAAATTTTATTCACTTCTGTTGAAGAGGACCATCAACATGTCGAAAATGAAATTGGTGACTATTTCAAAACATGTATGTATATTGAAATATAGGCTTTCGACCAACCTATTATTCGACTTTTTGTATAGAAATGTCTACAAGACGAAGTCGACTTTTGATCTGTGAGGAATTTGCAAAGTCAACTTTTCAATATCTACTTTGGATTTTCATCATAAATACTTGATTTATTATCACAAAAGCCATGCTGCATAAAAATTACTCATTCCAGAACGTTATTTTATCTGTTGACAACAATTCATATAATAAATCAAATTTTTAGTCGATTTTACATAAGTTGGTAAAAATCGGTAATCGATTTTGAAAGATCGAAAAGTCGACTTTTTAGTCAGAGGCAAACATTGAAAAGGTCTCACCCGATGAGCGAATTTGAGGGATATGTAAAAGTTTATCGCCCAAAAGGAACCTGAAATGAAAAATTACATCATTTTCAATTCGAAATTTCTGCATCATTAAAATATTTAAAATGGATTAGATAATTTAATAGGGAAGAGGGAAATATAAAAAAAAAATCTGTAAAAAATCCTTTTAAACACCAAAAACGCTGAATGCCAAATTACAGCCACTTTTTTTTTGGAAAATTCGTCAAAATATTTTTTTGATGCCTCCATTGAAAAGTCTGACATTTCATAGCATAAAGGGACTTTGTTCGGTTTGACGTACGACCATGTGATGTTTACCATGACATAAAAGCTGAGCCAAGATCATCCTTTGACAATCACACAAAGCTTCTGTAGATTTGGACGAAAAAATATATAAATTTCAAAAAGTTCGAAATGTTTTTGAAATCGGAAGGAACCTGGTAACAGATACATATTATATATTGTGTTTAAGATCTGGAAGGATGTATGCAAAGATTCTGGTATCAAATAGTGGTGGTGAAGCAGATACCCTATAACCAATAAGAGGTGATGGTACAGTACGTATACAACCTAGCCAAGATGAGGTCAGAATAGCAATCAATCGGCTGAAGTATAATAAAGCAGCAGGTGCTGATGGGTTACCAGCCGAACTATTCATGACCAAAGGTCAGATGCTGATCAGGAGCATGCACCAGTTGATTAGTACAATTTGGATATATGAATACATGCCCAATTATTGGAACCTCAGCATCATGTGTCCCGTGCACAAAAAAGGAGACAAGGCAACTGATGCCAATGATCAATGACATTACGTCTGAGTTCGGTATTCCTGTAAAATTGTTACGGCTATTCAGGATAACTTTAGCTGACACAAGGTCAGCACTTAAAGTCGGAAAGGACCACTCAGAGACCTTCAATAACGCAAGAGGATTCAAACAAGGTTACAATTTGTCGTGTGGCTTTTTTAACATCCTGTTGGAAAAGTTCGCACGAGAGGCAAAGGTGAACAGAAATGACTCTCTGTGCACCAAACAACACATGTTACTCGTCTACGCCGATGACATCGATATATTGGGCCGAACATTGCGAGCGGTAATATCGCCCTTTAAACAAATTGAGAAGGAGTCTGAAAAATTGGGTCTGGCAGTATATGACGAGAAGTACAAGCTGATGTCATCAAAACGCAAGACGTCCAGTAGACTCGGATGTGGAACTGGAGAACTACAGCTTCGAGGTAGTCAAACATTTTATATTCCTTGGTACAGCCATAAATAAAACAAATGACATCAGTTTTGAAATTCGGAGAAGGGTAGTGCTGGCCATGGTCTAGGCAAGAAATTTAGAAACAAGGGCACCTCTCGCCAGACCAAACTCACACTCTACAAGAAGCTGATACTACCCGTGCTGGTATATGGATCAGAAGCATGGGTACTTGTGCAAGCAGATGAGGCAGTTCTTGGAGTGTTTGAGGGAAAAGTTATCCGTAAGATCTACGGGCCGATATGCGTAGACTGTAGCCAATGGTATAATAAATATGTCGATAGTCAGACGTATCGAGCTGCAGCGTTTACGTTGACTAGGCCATGTTGTGCGAATGGATGAGGATGCTTCAGCTCAAATTGCATTTAAACGCCAACCTACTTGAAGCAGAAGGGGAAGGCCACAAATTCGATGGTAATATCAAGTGAGGAATGACATATGAAAGCAGGGATTCAAAGTGGAAAAACTGCGTACAAGATGGAAATCTTTTTTAAGTTTGGCTTTTGTTCTGTTACTTGTCAGGTAAGTAAGCAAGATTGGCGCACATGACCAAAAATACGTATAAACCCGAAACAAATCAGCAACCTACCGAACAAAAGTTGCTCGCGTAAGAATCAATTCGAAGAATCCCGTTTCTTCTGTACAAAAGGTCATTGGCGACAGTTGTGCTTGGGCATCATAAGACAAGTCCGAATTTAACTGATTGAATGATATGTGGCAATTTAATTGGCCTGAAATCTTCTGAGAAATTAAAAAAAAAACAACAATATGATATTGCTCAAAATTTTGAATTTATATATCATATGCCGTATAGCTCTGACTTTGTACCCAAAGGCTTATTTCTGGTGACAATTTTTGTCCTGTTGAAGCGTTCAAAATCCATGCTATGAGGGTGTCTTAAGGGAACCCCACCCATTCTCGATTTTAATTTTTCAAGATTTTCAATGAGCTGGCTAATCAATACCAATGCTTCTTAAGTTTTGTAACTTTGCACATATATATTTGAAGATTTAAAAAAGAAAAAAAAATAATTTACAAAAAATTGTTGTTGTTGCTTTGTTGTTGGTTTTTGTAATTAAAGAAAAGTCCTTATTTTTGATGGCGGGCATGATAACTCCTCACTGGATCATCGGAATCCGAAAATTCCAACGGTGTTAGAAAGACTTCGCTATTGACTTCGCTCTAAAATTAACAAAATGGCGGACCTTTGAAAAAAATATTTTTGAAAAATCGCCAAATTTTAACCAAAAACCAAGTTAAAAAATAAGGAAGATCTACATCGATTGGCTTTATCCTAGTTCATACGATAGCTATACACTCACAGAGAAACGTGTAAAAATTTGAAATCGATTGGGTTATTAGTTTTTGAGTTATCGTGCCCGCCATTCGCAAAAGAGAAAAACGCGTTCAAAGTTTGAGAAGCCCTTTAGCCGTCACTTGATGCTGACACAATAAATTGGCTATATCTTCAAGAGTTCTGGAGATTTTCACTTGAAATTTTGCAGAGACATTCTTGAATTAGTGTAGAATCGAATTTAATCAAAAAAAAATTTGACCCCGAGAATGGGGGGTCCCCTTAATAGAAGTATTAGTTTTATAATTATTTTCTACGATTATATGTTAATAAATCAGGGTGGAGAATACAGAAGTAATTATTCAATATGCCAATGCAGGTGGCTTCTATTTTTATCCACTCTTTCAAAATTAATTATTCTTTCCAGGTAATGTGTAATTACGAATATCGCAAACCCTTTTATATAAAGTGGAACTTATTGATTTGCCCTCGTATTTGAATTATGTTAAATCCGGAACATTTTTTCACAAAAAAAAAATGCGCAGAGGGAATTATACAATAATCAAAACAACAATTTATATTGCGGTATAATTCTTCTTTATGTGACCAACTTTCTAGGGCTTCTTATTATTGGGCGACTGTCTATCAGAAACACTTTTGATTGTCTCATAATTAGACAGTCATCCAAAACAACAACAAAAACAAGAAAATCTCAAAAAAATATATTCAAACGAAACCGAAATTATAATCTCAATTTATTCATTGTCAACATTATTAGTGTTTATGATGGAGCGTTAAAAAACGACAACCATGCAAACTAATGATTCTGTGGGTGTCACTGTGTCGATTGAAATCTAATAAAAAAAATAACTAAAAAAAAACTCGGAATAGTTGATTATTAAAATGACACAGTTTCGAGAGGCAACAATTAAGCGTGAAAACCAGTTTATGAAAGAGGTGTTAATGAATGTGGAATGGTAGGCTAGTCAGACACCAGTCAGAAGTTCGAAAGAAATTCCCCGCAATTGGTGTCGTTGTCACCATTCATATCTTTCTTAATTTCGATTAATCGAAAAAGTCGTAAACTTGATAAAAAATATTTGAATTTGAAAGAAGTTGTTATTGTACAAAACGTTTGACGACTGGCTGATAGACAAGTTGTAAATGTTTGATTTTTTGTTGATTTTGGTTGTGTGTGGGAAATGCATCTGTTTAATTAAAAGTAATTTTATGGCATTCCGAAATTGAATTGCAATCTCATGTGTCGCTGTCTTAATTATTTCCAACAACGTAACAACAACAAATTGTTTAATTCTCTTCAAAGTTAATTAACCAAATAAGGTTTAATTTTTGTATGATTCCCCTTTGCTGCTCTATCTCTCTCTCTCTCTATCTCTCTTTGGGGAATTTGTTAAAACGACCTTTGTTTTTTTGTGATTTGGATTGTTTGTCTCTCCACTAGTCGTGCATAAAAATAAAATTGTTTAATGATTAAAAATTGCATTTCCGTCATTTGACAATGTCTTCTTGGCGCAAGTCTTCAACGGCATCTCACAACGAAACAATGCATCCAGCTGTAAATAGTGTCGTTGTTGTTTTTTCGTTTTTGTTAATATCAATTGGGGAATAAAATGCAATGCAATGATTTTTTCATACAGCACGAACCGAATGATGTTCATATTAAGACAAAATACATTTTGATTTAAAACATTAATCATGTATTAATGCCATAAACAAAGCGGGAGGACACCGGGCCAAAACACAACACACAATCGATTCATTGATGGCTAACTGATTAATCAGCGTTTTCCCAATAAAAGCGGGAAATCATTAAATATTCTAATTGGGAGGAAAACATGTCCCATTAGAATATGCCATGATTTCCGTAGATGCCTCCTCGATAAATAAAAAAAGTTATAAATAATAGATAATCAAAATAAATCGATGTGGGATGACCGATTAAAAACAGATTTACAAATAACTTTTGATCTTACATCAGCTCATTGTTATTTCCGAGGCATCTACGATAAAAAAACAAGAGATATATAATAGATAATCAAGATAAATCGATGTGGAATGACCGATTTAAAGCAGATTTACATATAACTTTTGATCTAACATCAGCTCATTGTTATTAAATTTAGAACAATGAGAGTATATTTCAGGATTTAGTTAATCCTGTACAATCGTGTATGTTAATGTAATTAAGAGTTTTATATTATCGCCCAAAATTCATTAAAAAATTAGTTTTTTAACAAGAAGTGATTTTTAGAATTATCCTACATTTTGATACCTTTCACTTTTGAAGGTTTTATTCTTTTACATCTCCCATGTAGATATTTCTTCATTACTAAATATCGAACGACACACGCTTCTTTTATTGAAATTATTAAAATTCCCAACAGAAATGTCAAAATTTAGTTCGTAAAATTAAAATCTTGACGGATGTTGTCGGACAAAATATGCGGCTGAAATTGGTAGAAATATTCGAGCTGTAGAGGCCCTGAAGGTTAAGGCGCTATAATATCTCAGTGATTTCGGCAAACCCATGAGTTGCTGTTGAAAATTCGATAGAATGGATTTTTATGGCCGTATTTGAATGGCAAGAATCGGGAAATCGTTTGCATTCAACAATACGGTGTTACGTGCAAACTGTTGCAAGCATTAATTCTTTTGAGCTAATGTTGTTGTCACATATTGGGCGAACTGCAACAAAGTCAAACGCCATAATTTTTACATTTATTTTTTCTAAATCTTATGAAATGAAAGCAAAAAATGTCGGAAATAACATCAAATTTTAGAATAAGTTTAGATTTGTTCGAATTGGCATGAATTATGGCCTTCAAACGGCCAATGAAACCGTCACACGCTGCCCGAATGTTGTTTTGCGGTATTTTGGCCCATTCCCGTCGAAGCGTTTGCTTGGAGTGATCGACACTTTGGTATTTTTTAGTGCCAATCTTGCTTTCCAAAATACTACACAATAGTCGCGGCCCACACCATCACCATGGCCGGTGCTTGTGTTCTGGTGGGCAACAGAAGGTGCACATTTTCAGCTGACCTCTTTGACAAGTGAACACGATAATTTTGTTTGTTTACAAACTACTGGACAAGAAATGTTTCCTATCGGAGAAAACCAAATTCGGCAATTCACCACTATCGGCCAAACGAAACAACTCTTGAGCTGTTTTTAGTCTATTCTCTTTCTGTTGCGGTGTAAGTTCTTGCACTTTTTGGAATTTCAATGGCTTTACCCCGAGCTCATTTTTCTATATTAGCCAAATGGAACAATGCGTTTCTGGAAAATTCTCTCCAAAATGCTTTTGTACGCTTGTAAACAATATAATGTGCTGTCACTGTCGGACGTGTGACTTAGAAATTACAGAAGTCTAAAGTTGGTTGCGGTTTTCCCATCTCACCCGTATGTTTCTAATTTTTCAAGAGATGAAGGTTTATATGCATAGCTCCATAAAAATCACACCATTGGACCAAAGAGCGCATTAAACAGTAACTTTTTCTGGATGTAATGGCCTAATTACTTAATGATTTCAGAACCCCAAATACGGTAATTCTTTTTATTAACAATCCCACCGTGTGAGATATGAACAATTTGGTTCGAGAAATTGCCGCTCACCACCTGTTGTTCAAGCACCCATTCCATATATTATGTTGGGGAAAAATAAATCCATTTTTTTTCGGCGGATGGCTGTACTGATAGATTTCTCGTAAAATATCGATCAAACAATTTCAGATTTATGCTCGTTCGCAGGGTGACATTTCCCAGTAAAAAAACATTTTGTTTTTTTTTCTTGCTACATTCAGTTGTGAGTTGCAGGGTGTTAAAAATAGAAGTGAACAAAGAGAAAATTCGGTACATTTTACATTTTTTCTTTGACAAAATGCAAAAGCCAATCGGTTACATTGTGAATGGTGTTTATGGTTCCGATACTGTAACAGCTAATTATGTCCAATTTTGGTTTCATAGATTCCGTTCAGGAATTTTTGATGTTAAAGATCCACCTCGCATAGGTAGGCCGGTTGTCGATAATATCGGTGAAATGATCGAAGTTGACCGGCATGTTAGCAGTCGTAACATCGTCCAGGAGCTAAAAATCGACCATAAAACTGTTTAAAACCATTTACATTTGACCAGAAATGGCCAGAATTGGCGAACCGGATAGGTTTTGTGTTACACCTGAACAACGCTAGGCCACTCACATCTACAGTAACTCACCAGAAACTTCGGGAGCATGGCACCACCGTCCAAAGCGATTATCATAGATTTCTTGTATTGCAAAATTTCTTTAATGATAAAAAATTGGTGTCTAGGGAGGATTGTGAAAATCGACTACTAGAGTTTTTTGCAAATAGAGGGCAGGACTTCTATGAGAGAGGCATTATGAAGATACCTTTATAATAGCAACAAAACGGTGCATATTTGGCCCAAATCGGACATTCCGTAGCATGTTAATTAAAGTCCTATAGTTTATACAAAAATAGTGGATTTCTTTTCCCCAACCTAATATATACCTCGTTGTAAATGGTCAGATGGTTTTAATTTTTGCGTGAACTGGATGTAGGTGTAGATCTAAATGCAAAATATGTCATAAAGTGCCACAAGACGGTCCTAATTCTAAAAAAACGACGATGAATGGATACATTCTGGTCTTCGGAAACAGCAGCGACATTTTCAGCGGAACGAGCGTAACGGCGATGTACAGACATTAGAATATTTATAACCGCTCCAGTCTCTTCAAATTTCTTCGCAAGTTCGCCAATTGATTACGTGAATAATCGTCTCCTCTATGGCGGTGACAGAATCACAATATTTGTAGTTGGTTTTGACAATTGTTATGCGTTGTGAGATAGATCAGCGATCAATTTTGATTTAACAACATAGTTTGAGACATGTCGAATTTTTATAAAAAAGAAGTGGTCCAGTGGTCATTTATCCACTATTGCACACTTCCCTATTTTTATGAAATAAATATCCGATAATTTATCAAGAAAAATGTAATTGTTTCCTTTGAATCGCATAAACGTAGCGTATGATTTATCATTTTTATGGATATGAACGAAATTATATATGGGATCTACACCCATATATGAACCGATCTCAAATTTCATGTCTTGCCATATACTGCTTATAAAGATCTCGTCCCATTATGGGTATGTTAATGGTCCCAAATGCATTTTCCAGCCAAAGTGGATATAATTTTGTTTTAAGGGTTTATAGAAGTACCTGTTTTTATGAAATGCGTGTCCGTCTTCGGCATACCCGGCAAAAGCTAAAAATAGTATACAATCTTCGAGATAAAGGTATATTTTGCCAAACATCTTTGCTAAATAAATTTCGCTTTAAGTCTCTAAAATACATAACCTTCTCATAGCGATTCAGTCCAAATTAGGAAAATAAAAGATCAAGTTTTTACGTAACCTTCTTATTAAAGTCCAACCCCATTTTAAGTGTTTTATTGGTCCCAGACGCATTTTTCAGTTGAAGAGATTGACTTTTGGAATTCCGGATTCTTGGAGGGCATCTCTGCAGAAAATAATCAGTAAATGTCTATCGTTTAGGGTAGAATCTAAAATGGGGTTTTTCTTAATGGGCAACTTTTTTGGTATAACCCTCGTTTATATGCTTTCTAACGTGGCCCTTTCAAGTGTTTCTTATGTTTAGAGATTAATAACGTATATTCTATGACTAGGGTACTATTTCGTTTTCGGTCTTGATTGAGCTTTGGTTCCCATAACATAACCGTAATCTCTCAAGCAATTGCCAAAACAAAAAATATTCATTTTATTTCATTAAAATTTTATAAGCCAACAAAAAAGTTACCTTCCTCATGCTGTCATTGTTATTATGACAGTGCCTATGGACACGAGTTGCAACCATAAAAATTAACATAAAACACGCAACATTTTAAATAAAAACCAAAACATTTACTTAAAAAACTACCGCCAACAATGGAAATAGTAGCAAACCACCCAAAAATGTGAAACAACGTAGAAAAATTATTAATTTTGAGAGATGCCAAACAAATGATAAATTTGTGGTAAGGTTTATTTTTGCGTTATATGTCACAAAATGACCCACAAAATAAACTGTGGGCTGCATTTCCTCTACAACACCCGCAACCAAACTAAAATAAACAATTTTTCCTAAGGCAAAGAGAAACAATGTAGGTGCAGAAAAAATTGGCCAACATACATATTCTGTGTGGATCCGCTAGTAACCTCACCTCCCCCATCCTCCACTCTCTAGAATCATACATACATATTTGTTGACCCAATAATAAATGTCAAAATATGCCATGATGCAAATAAATATCGTCATCGCATGGTTCTGAAATTGCATGCCACCACCACTACGCCGACACACAAACCGTAACTGCAACAAAAATCCTGTACATGCAACAACATGTTTCAGCCATATCATGACAAGGGTCGTTGTCTTGCTGTCGATATAACCAGTGTTTCAGAAAAAAAATGACAACAACAAAAACACAAATACGAACCAAAAATTAAAAATTTATTGTTATCATGATATTTGGTTAACTTTTTTGTTGTTGTTTTTGGCAAAAAGTTTTTAACTAAAAGCCGAACAAACAAACATTAATACATTCAAATGTAAAGCTTTGCTGCAATCAAATCAATTTCTTATTTGTTTCCTCTGTCGGTCCAGTGACTTATGACAGACGGAAAACGTTGTTGTTTCCTTTAGATTGGTCAATATATGTTTTGTTGTTTTTGTTCTATTTTACCATATCGAAAATCTTTACATTGGGCATGTGTCATTTTATTGGGATTGGTTCTTAACCAAAGCATAATGAGTATGTGTGTGTGTTCTTTGTCGCCCTACCCAATTTGTCCATGTAAGAACGCCGATAAGTTCAGAAACATCAAACGTTTCATATTCTCTAACGCAAGGGAATATTATTGCTGTAATTTTAAAAATTTGAATTTTTGAGAATTTGATTTACAATTAAAAACATTGCAGTTGATTTATTTTATCTTAAACAAGTAATTAAAATTAAAGTACGCGAATTTATTGAAGGCTTTTCCAAAAAACATGTATGGAATGCGATGAGTTACATTTGAAAGAATCTGTATTACGGACGAAATCCTTAAATATTTATAAACTAAATTGTTAATTCTATTAAACCCAACTGCTTGACGAAAGCACCCTGTCCCGATAATAATATAGAAGCAAAATGTCAGAGAATTGCCCACTCCCTACAAACTGCAGCAAAAGCAACACTTGGGTACCAAAGACCACAATCAAGAAAACCTGGTGACAGATACAGACAGAGTGCTACGGATCTGGAAGAAACATTTTGAAAAAATTCTGGAATCAAATAGTAGCAGTGAAGTGAAGTACACCAGAATAGATGACGGTTTTGAGTGTATACCACCTAGCCAAGATGAAGTCAGAATAGTGATCAATCGGCTGAAGAATAATAAAGCAGCAGGTGCCGATGGGTTACAAGCCGAACTATTCAAGGCTGGTGGTCAGATGCTGGCAAGGAGCATGCACCAGCTGATTAGTACATTTGGCAGACCTGCAAATCCACCTTTGGTCAGATTTTCACTTCCACAATCACATTCCACAGAAGTGTATAAAGCCATGCCTGCGTTTGGCATTGCTGCAAAATTAATTCGGATATGCAGGATAACTTTAACAAGTACAAGATCAGCAGTTAAAGTCGGAAAGGACCTCTTGGAAATCTTTAATACCGAAAGAGGATTCAGACAAGGCGATAGTTTGTCGTGTGTCCTTTTTAACATCCTGCTGGAAAAGGTCATAGGAGAGGCAAAAGTGAACAGAAATGGCACTCTGTACACCAATCAACAGATGTTACTCGCCTACGCCGATGACATCGACATAATAATGGGTCGAACATTCAGAGCGGTAAGAGCCACCTTTGAACAAATTGAGAAGGAGTCTGCCAAAGTGGGTCTGGCAGTAAACGGCGAGAAGACCAAGCTGATGGTATGAACGCGCAAGACGTCCAGTAGACTCGGACCAGCTGTGGAACTTGGGAACTACAGCTTCGAGGTAGTCAAAGATTTTATATATCTTGGTAGCGCCATAAATAAAACGAACGACATCAGTTTTGAAATTCGGAGAAGGATAGTGATGGCCAACCGATATTATGGTCCAAACAAACAACTCAAAAGCAAGGCCAACTCCCGCCAGACCAAAATTATACTCTACAAGACACTGATACTACCCGTGCCGTTATATGGATCTGAAGCATGGGTACTTACGCAAGCAGATGAGGCGGCTCTTGGAGTGTTTGGAAAAAAAGATCTATGGACCGATCTGCGTTGACAGTGAAAATCGCCGTCGAATGAACCATGGGTTGAACCAGCTATTCTCGGTCATCGATATTGTAAGAGGCATTGAGCTGCAGCGACTTGGTTGTGTAGGTCATGTTGTGAGAAGAAGATAAGATGCCCCAGCCCAAAAGGCATATAAAAGCGAACCAGCTGATTGTTCACGCAGAAGGGGAAGGCCAAGAATACGATGGAAATATCATGTCGAAGACAATATTGCCGGAAATGGTCCTTCAAATTGGAAAAACTACCGACGCAGAAATCTTTTCTAAGCTCGGCTTATGGAACGAAGGTTCATATAAATAAAGACAAAAACAACTTCTATAAAACCACAATGTTTATTTTTTGTTCATAATATTATTTGCATTTTATTACATTGACTCGTGTCAGCAAACATTTGACACATATAAATGAATTTCCTTCGCAAAAAGTGACGATATTTTTCGAAACAAATTTTGCAATGTTGTACAAAAAATTGAATTTTTTAAAGAAACAAATGTCCAATACAAATGTAATAATTCAAAGCCATGGGTCAGCTTACAATGCATTGCAAACAACAGTGCCTGTGAATCAAGGGTACGTCCGAAACCAGTCAGTGTCAAACACTAAAGCAATATCCACCAAACAAACAACCCACAAAAAGTCAGTATTGAAAATCGAAAACATTTGTTGGCCGAAACCAATTGAAACGCTTGATTGGCTGTTTGCTTTGTTTTTCGATTGTCCTTTTTGCACATTTTGACAAATGTGCCGTCAATTGACGGTGTTATGCTTAACCTAAATGTCATGAAATTATCCATTTGAAGCAATGACGTTTGCAGAATTTTTTGAACACTTTTTTCATTATAAAAAAGAATTAGGTTGCAATGAGATAACCACCTATGAATGTCAAATTCATATTGGATAATCTCAATTTATCGGAATTAAATTTGGCGGAAGAAAAAAGTTAACTATTTTACACAATGGTGAGGAATTTTATTAAAATTTCCATACGTTATGGTACCTTGGGTGTTCCATTTTAAAATAATTACAAGAAATATTTTTGGTAATACAGTTTGAATGAATTTCATTAAGGCGACCAGATTTTGAAAATTTAAATAGATGACAAAAAGAAAAATATATTTTTCTTTTTGCAAAATAGTCAGGCTGAATCCCAGTTTGTTGTTTTTGTAAAAAACAACTATTTATTAGTGGGGAATGTATGGTATTGTCCGCCGAGGGGTAAGGCAGGGAAGACTATAGTTTAGGATCTCGCCACTGATCCTCATCAGTTCCCTTAGTTTTTTGTTGGGATATTCTCCGATGAGGATCAGTGGCGAGATCCGAAACTATAGTCTTCCCTGCCTTACCCCTCGGCGGACAATACCATACATTCCCCACTAATAAATAGTTGTTTTTTTACAAAAACAACAAACTGTGATTCAGCCTGACTATTTTGCAAAAACAAAGTACAAATGGTATCCCAAATAACCCGCCAACACTACAAAAAATATATTTATAATAAAAAATAGCATGTGTATAAAACATACATTTGGATTTACTTATAAATATATAAAATGTTTTATAAAAATGTTAAATATATAAAATGTTTTGCGGAGAAGGTCTTCGGAGTTATACACAGGTTTTATTATTTGTTTTATATTTGATATATCTTTAAATAAAGAGGCTTCGTATTTTATGTTGATCAAATATATAATACTGACCCTTTTTGTAGGATATACCATAGGAGATGGTAGACGGGTCCCACCTTCGGACTTGATCTAGACATGGCAAATATAATAGGTTGTTCAAAATTGGGTTCAAATCGGACATTCCATTCGTCTGATATTGGATTAATAAATATTGAAAATGTTGACCCTTTGTCAAGGAGATACCAGAAGGAGTGCACCAATGTGTCCCATCTTCGGTCTTGATCTAAACTTGGTGAAGATATCAGGCGGTGCAAGGCTGGGTTCAAATCGGACATTCCATACGCCTGATATTGGTTTCATAAATATTGAAATTTTTTACCACTTGTGGGGGAGCTACCAGCAGAAGTGGACCATTTGTCCCATCTTCAAACTTGATCTAGGTTTGGTGAAGGTAATAGGTTGTGCAAAGTTTCGTTAAAATCGGATAGTCCGTGTTAGTACAATTTTGACCAGGAGGGCCGATAATCCCCATATTCCAACTTAAACTAAGTTTTGAAGAAATAATAAGATGTGCAAAGTTTGGATGAAATCGATTATTCTCTTCGAGAGTTATCGTGCGCACCAGACTGGGATGGAGAATGAAAAATGTGAAAAGGTACTTTTTTAATAGAAGAGTACTTTTTTCAAGAAAATAAAAAAAATGTTACTCAGTTTCATAAAGATCGATTTTCAGGATATCATCACTTAGTCTATCTTTCTGATGGTAATAATATGAGAATTCTTGCTTCTTTCGATTGCATTTGAATATGTATTCTATTGACTAATTTTAATGTCACTACCTCTTTCTCGAAATCCAATATACCCCAAACTAAAATGAATTTCAGTTCCAACGTGCTCTTAAAATAATTGAAGTAATCACGACGACTATGAATGTAATCAATTTGCCTACCTCAGGAGATAGCACAGAGTATGCCAAATTGAGTATCTGACAAACATATCCAGTAAAAAAAAGTTTGGAACTGATAAATTAATTTAATGTTTGTAATTTCAATTATAACTGAACAGTTATCAGTCGTAAACCTACTCATTTTTTCAAGAGGTATATTGCAATCACATCAATATCTTTATCTGCAATACTTTTGCCGATCAAATCCATAAAAAATTCTAATCCATAAAAATATGTATCATGGTGTAATGAAGGATAAAAATGGTACTGAAATGGTCACGGGGGTACTACGGTACTTTTTTGGGTAAAAAAGTACCAAAAGTACTATTGTACTGAATTTTCCATCCCTGGCACCAGTCAGACAGACGAACGGACATGTGTAAATAATCGACTCCAAATTTTCTGAAATGGATTTCATCCAAAGAAACATAAGGTCTAAAACTAATACTTCGACGAGGCACATTACCCTCATTAGCCATAAGGCTGAGGGTATAAAAATTAAGGTTCTGGAGTTTGTCGCATAACTTTTGAACTACTAGATTAAGACATTTTCATTTCTAAAGGTGTTTGTTGTATTTGTGTAATATCCTGTCGATCGAGAGCACCTCTTGTTATATCCTAGCTGGACAAAAAAAATTATTTGTAAAAAAGTTTCAATTTAGGTTATTGTTTTGACGTAGATCGCATAAATGCGTCCTCATCGTGTTTGGGATTTTCATGACCCTAGACGCATTTTTTCTAATATTTTCAAAGAAAAAACACACCGGCATACATATATAGCCTAAATTTAAAGGCTCCAATGGAATTTATGTATTTTAATGTCCTACTCATGATGTTGTGTTTTTAAAGTTTAGTCCGGCACCAAATTGTGTACTATAAAAATTGTCAAATCCAAAACTTTTTTCGTACAAAATCCGTTTACATATATTAACCCTAAATACCTACAGTCTTCTCCATACATATTTTCCAGATTTTAATTTCATCAATAGCATTAGTATGCGATACATTAAGATTTTATTCTATATGTACCTAACAATACTATTTGGAGCGGCTCTTGTATATAACCAAACTGATATAGTCGCCCCGGCTGACTGTGGCCCTCTCTCGACTGGTTCAATAAATAATAAGGAAATATAAGTTCAGATTCAGTGTGGCATTTTTTTAGGTAAGCCAGCTTAATCCATTTGTTGTTGTTTTAAAAATATAAAAACAACAATGAAGAAACTCGACGTTGAGTGCCAATAAAGCCAGCCCCACGTTGGGCGCTAGTGAATAAACTCGAAACATCAAGATTTACAATAATGTTGGCTACTCCTTGTTTAGGAACTACTTCCAGCTTATGATCTAGTCCATCAACTTGGGCAAGCGTGTGTTCGCTTAAACGAATTAGAGCCGGTTGGTCCCGGACTCGGTGTGAAGCGATTTTATTGAAATTTGATTGAGCTTAGGTACTACTTATGAGAAGCAAGATCCTCGTCTAGTATTGGTTGTGTAATAATGTAGTAGATTCAGAGATGTAGTTTTTAGTACTATTTACAAAATATTTACATAGTTAACCGTTAATTTCAAATATTTATATAAGAATTGTATTTAAATGATTAATAAAATGTATGCGTTAATACTATAGCAAATAATACTTGAATAAAACTGAGTTGATCCGCTTCAACAAGATTTTTATTTTTAAAGTGGGTTATGATAACATTGACCAAGTTCTCAAATTTTTATCCAACATAATATTTGATTTTTGCGATTTTGAATTTCTGAAGGAAGAACACAATCAGAACATAAATCAATCAATTTCTGTTCACACTGTTTAAGTTAATTTAAATTATTTTATTTCTTATTTCATTTCAGGTCATTTAGGTTTTGGAGTCGAAGAATAATCTGCCCACCACTATCTCACGGAGCAATTACTTCACCAAGAAACATATTATTTGTCGCGTTGAAATTTAAAATGTATTTTCATTCAAATTTAAATAAAGCAATAATTAATAATGCATTGTGTTTTTATTTCCATAATTGTATTTCTTACGCCTAAAAGTATGCTATAATTTTGAAATGAAATTAATGTACCTACAAAATTACATGTGGTTGGCAACGATGCCCGGATAGCAAAAATATTTTTATTCGAATTTTTTAGCGAATTTTCCCAAAATCGACACCGGTTATTTTTTCTGAAAAAATGTAAAATTCAAAATTTAACGTTGTAAAATTGCATACAATAAACAAGAAATCAAATGTATTAAACTTTACAATTCAAAATGTCTTTAAATTACAAACATATATTTGTTTCTATAATGTCCCCAAGGGGAACACTATGACTAATGTTATGCAAACAGGACATAAACTACGTCACGGTACTGACATATCTGATATCACGTGGAGGTTGCAACATTTACATCTGTACGAAAAAAACATGTTAACATCCTTTCTTGTCATTTCACTCCTCCCATTTTATCAACATACCCTAACAATATCAATGAACAGTAACAGCATTGCGGAACAAAAATACATCCGTCTATTTATACGAATGCAGGTAAAGACTTAGGAGTGCACCTCAACGTCAACAATAACAACAACAGAAATAGAAACTATGTTTAAAACAAATCGGATGTAAAGAAACTCTGATAGCTACAACAGAATCCTTGACAACAATATTTCCCCCAGTGGCACTAAAGTGAACAAAAGAAAAACTCATAAAACGGAAATACTCCCGCACACACGAGTGAGCAAGCAAACACCTACATTCACGTGTAAGCTTAACAGAAATTCGGAATGAAATTGGAATGAAGGAACAAAGCTTGTTAACATTTTCTTAAGTTAAATCAGTAAAGCTTTAGATAATGCTAATTAAACGTTTTCGGCGGGTTTTAAACCTATAAATCGCAAATCTGAAAATCAAAGTGGGGTGTCATTTTTCGCAAAATTCAGTGTAAAAATAAAATCTGAAAAACTGATTCGCCGAAATCAATCATGTGATTCAATAGATGGCGCTATCCGGGTGTCATTGCCAGTGTTACCAACCTTATATAAAATAAACATGCAACAATTGATTCAAAGCATACTTTCAGGCGTCTGATTAATAACCCCCCCATGAAAACAATGAAATTTGATTTTATTGATTTTATTTTAAATTAAAATAATATAATGAGAAAAAATTATAATATTTGGCAGCTGCAAATAAAAACAAATCCGAATGAATTTGTAAGCAAACGAAATCAATAATTCTGTCAGGATCTGAAAAGAAAAATTAAAGACGAATATTAATACGTTTATAAGAAATTATTAACATTTAAACATAAATGAAATGTAGGGATTTTTGTCTGTCAGAATATTGGAAAAATATAACATAATCGAGGTAAAGGGTTTAGACAACAAAAGTTTGCGTATTGTTGCAAAAGATGATAGGGGAGACTGGGACACATTCGGCAATGGCGTTTTCGATATGAAGCTCTCATTGTCCATCACTTGCTTTGATCCATAGGTATTGAATATCGAAAAAAATAACTATCGCAAAGTTTCAAATGTCTAGCTAATAAACTTATTTGGATGTACCGGTTGTTGTATTTTTACGCATGTTTTTGTAATATTTCCATTTCATGATAGTAGCACCTTCTTGCCCGATTAAAGGTCAACATCGTCTCTTCCCTACACTGACATATCTTCCGAATATTACTAATATTCAGTACAGTCCTTATACTTGTCTAGATTCCTTTCACCGTGGGTTGTGTTGTGATGTCCGGCTTATAATTGGGGCTATAGATCAGCTTGAAAAATAAAAAAAAAGTATAAGATCCACTTCATCCCAAAATTATTATCAGATCATCACCGAAAATTAAGGGCGTTGTCCTTGACCATAACTGGAACGTAATAATAAAAAATCCATTTCATTCCCTAAATATTAACCGTTCTTTACCAAAAGCAATAGGGGTCTTCATTGGCCAGAACCCATCCTACATGCAAAATTTCGTGAAAATTGGTCTATAACTGTGGCCTGTATCGTGTTTACAAATTATAATGGACAGACGGACGGACGATAGGAAGGACACACATTTCTAGATCGACTCAGCTAGTCGAGATATGACTATCGGTATACTAAAGGTGGGTCTAGGACCAATATTTCGCGGCTTTACAAACTCTTGGGACTGCACAAATCTTTTATACCCTGTCAACATAGTTGTGTAGGGTATACAAAGTCACACCAAATCGACTTAAAATATGTACCCCCAATTAGCCATAAGGATGGGGTTTTAAAAGATGGTCGATCAAAAAAATTATTCGATATTATTCCCTCAACCTTATGGGTAATGAGGGTATATACACGTTGTAATGGCAAAAAAGGTGAGTGAAAATTAATTTTGTAATATTAGATTGGGGAAAATTAAATCCATTATTTTCTGGTGTAAATGGTTTAAAACAGTTTTAGCTTCTGGGCGATGTTACGACTGCTAAGATGCCGGTCAACTTCGATTCGACCACCTAGGCCTGCCTCTTTAATATCCTGAACGAAATCTGCGAAACCAAAATTGCTCATAATTGGCGGTTACAGTATCGGAACCATAAATACAATTTTAGCCGCATGTCACCCTTCCAATGAGCATAAATCTGAAACTGTTTGATCGATACTTGACGAGAAATCTATCAGTATAGTCATCTACCGAAAAAATAATGAATTGCTTTTTCCCCAACCTAATAACATGCGAATTGACTATCCGATTTAAACCAACCTTTGGAAGCACTGGCAAACACTTGTCGTCAGCGCCATCTATTGATTGAGTAAATTCAAAAATCGATTTTGCAAAATTTAAACGTCATTTGCTTTTCATATAACTTTTGACCTACTATAGCTTTTGGTGAAATTATGCAAGGTATAACCGTAGAACAATAATGTTAATTTATTATTATTTTTTGAATATAAAACGTATTAAAGTTTTCTATAATTTGCTTCCTTAATATTTGTGTTATAAGAATTCTATGGTCATTGTAAATTCGATGTTGTATTCTTTCATATGATACATTTTTTATACCCTACACGACTATGTTGTCAGGGTATTATAGCTTTGTGCAGCCCCAAGAGTTTGCAAGGCCGCGAAATATTGGTCCTAGTATACCGATCGTCATATCTCGACTAGCTGAGTCGATCTAGACATGTGTGTCCGTCCGTCCATTATATTTTGTAAACACGATACAGGCCACAGTTATGGACCAATCTTCACGAAATTTTGCATGTAGGACCGGTTCTGGCCAATGAAGACCCCTATTGTTTTTGGTAAAGATCGGTTAATATTTAGGGGATGATATGGACCAAATACTTAATTTGGTCGCTCTAGAGGCCGCAATTATTGCCCAAACATCTCGAATTTTTACATTGAGAAGGGGATTTGGCCAAAGAACAAGTATGCCTGTTTTGATAAAGATTGGACAAATGGACCCTAACTTTTGTGTGAAAAATGACAAAATTTGTATTCCACAGCGTATATATTTACTCCTGAGGGATATAGAGCCGAGAAGTTCAAGAGGAGTGGTTGACCTTTAAATGGTTACCAATTATGTTGTCGTATGTACTCAGATGTGGGAGTTACACTTAAATATTTACAGGTGCTTATATATTCAGATATTATTTAGTAACCCATTACCACACTGGAGGGCGAAAACATACCGCTGATAGCTTTGAAATGTTCCATGAAGCATCAGTTATGGTCAAGGATAACGCCTAAAATTTTCGGTGACGATCATATAATTATATTGTGATGAAGTGGACCGAAACATAATTTTTTGTGTTTTTTCGAGTCGATCTATAGGCTCCAATGAGAATAAGAAGATCACAACACAAGGGAAGGGAAACTGGACAAGTAATTAGGAGGACTGTACTCAACATTAGTTATAATTGTCGGCCTCTAGTTGGTCCAGATGGTTCAAATATCGCGAAATATTGCCCAAGCTCAGAATATATATCCACTGAAAGTTAGTTTTTCGTGGAAGTTGTGCGATCATCTGCTCAAAAGTTGTACGATTGGAAGGATGGACTTATAAACCTGATTTGCATGATTTGAATCATGCCCATCAATAGATGGCACTGACGACGGGGGTTTATAACAAGTGCATACCACATTCCTTTTTGCTATAACTTTTTTTTTGTATTGCTGGTATTCAAATGAAAGTGGTGCCATATGAAAGATATAATCGTGTACATTTTTGTAAAAATTATAAAATGTCAATGTTAGTTGAACATTAATATGAACATGGTGTTTCAAGATTATGTTTATAAAGTGTGGAAGGTGCATTTTCTTGGTATTATTAGGTTTACCAAATTTGGGTTCCAATCCGATAGTACGTTCGCATGGTATTACAAAACTAATTTTCAGAAAAATTTTGATCATTTTGTAATCTTAAACTTGATTAAAGTTTAGAAGAAATATTACGATGTGCAAAGTTTGAATGAAATCGGTTACTACCTTCGAGAGATATCGTGCGCGCCAGTCATGCAGATAGATGCACACACAGACGGATATTTGAAAATTGACTCCAAATTAAAACCAGTAAGGAAAGCAGTAAAGTCGGACGGGGCCGACTATATGATACCCTTCACCACTTTCGGTATATCCAACAGATGAAACCTAAAAGACGTCGAATTTTTAAAGGACCAGGGACAAAATTATGAAAGTCAATTATAAGCGTATATATATATATATATACGCTTATAAACTTAACATATATATATATATATGTCAAAATTTAATCCGATTTGAACTAAACTTGCCACACGTTATGTTATAGTAACTTCGTACGTAGAGCAAATTGGTGTGCCTATTGGACTCACAATGGTAAAGCATTTAAAACCAACTTCTAGGTTATTCTCACTACAGTACGTTGTGAAAGGTTTGTGTCAATTTTTGTAAAATCGGACGACACCATTTACATTAAATCAGACGAAAATATATATGGGAGCTATATCTAAATCTGGACCGATTTTCTCGAAACTTGGCACACATCATTTTGGACTTCATTCAGTTCTCTGTGCCAAATTTCATGCAAGTCGAAAGATATAGAGGAACTTTGGTGCCCCATTTACCTTAAATCGGACGAAACTATATATGGGAGCTATATCTAAATCTGAACCGATTTTCTCGAAACTTGGCACACATCATTCTGGACCTCATTTAGTACTATGTGCCAAATTTCATGCAAATCGAAAGATATAGAGGGACTTTGGTGCACCATTTTCCTTAAATCGGAGGAAACTATATATGGGAGCTATATCTAAATCTGAACCGATTTTCTCGAAACTTGGCACACATCATTCTGGACCTAATTCAGTACTCTGTGCCAAATTTCATGCAAATCGAAAGATATAGAGGGACTTTGGTGCCCCATTTACCTTAAATCGGACGAAACTATATATGGGAGCTATATCTAAATCTGAACCGATTTTCTCGAAACTTGGCACACATCATTCTGGACCTAATTCAGTACTCTGTGCCAAATTTCATGCAAATCGAAAGATATAGAGGGACTTTGGTGCCCCATTTACCTTAAATCGGACGAAACTATATATGGGAGCTATATCTAAACCTGATCCGATTTTCTCGAAACTTGGCACACATCATTTTAGACTTAATTCAGTACGCTGTACCGAAATTCGTGCAAATCGAATGATTTTGAGGGACTAAAGTCCGTAAATCGGACAAAAATATATATGGGAGCTATATCTAAATCTGAACCGATTTTTCCCAATTTCAATAGGGTTCGTCCTTGGGCCAAAATCGCCAAATCGGATTATAAATGCGACCTGTACTTTGTTTACAATTTAACATCAACAGACGGACGGACGGACAGACGGACGGACATGCATAAATCGACTCAGAAAGTGATTCTATGCATATTCTCAAAAGGAACCATGTGTCTATCTCGATTCCTTTTGCCTGTTACAAACATATGCACAAAGACATAATACCCTGTACCACAGTGTGGTGAAGGGTATAAAGATGGATTATGTCCAAAGAAACATGGTGTGTAAAACAAATATTTCGATGGGACATATTTTTACATCATTACACATAAGGCTGAGGGTATAAAAATATATAACATGAACGAGTTATTTGGGATACCATTTTATTGTAGTTGTCTGCAATTGTCTTGTTGTCCACGAAGTCAGGCGCCAACGAAACGAACTTCTCATTGAGGTTGTACCGCTGGTAACATAAAACTTCGAATTGTCACAAGAGACATTTGCGTATGAAAGGTTTGTTTTTTGTATAGAAGCTATAAATAGAGAATATCCCAACAAAAAAACTAAGGGAACTAATGAGGTACAGTGGCGAGATCCGAGACTATAGTCTTCCCTGCCTTACCCCTCGGCTGACAATGCCATACATTCCCCACTAATAAATAGTTGTTTAAAAAAAAACAAACTGGGATTTTTTTTTTTTGAAACAACGAAATGGATGATGGATGTATGTGGTTTATATTTGGTATGTTTCCTTACTACAATCAACTATTTTTTATTACGATAACAATTTTTCCATTCCCGCAGTACGGGAACGCCTTAAATCACCTTACAAACGAATTATGCTAGGCTTGTTGTGAACAGCATTATTCTATTAAAGGTAGACATCATTGTTTACTTCTGCAATTTAACATAAAATGAGAACAACAGTTTCAACAAATACATCTCTTCCACTCTCTCTCGCATTTAATGTTGCACGGGTGATATTATTCATTCATATGTACTTGAGAGCAATTGTAATTATTACGGGGTCCTTTTGGCAAATGTAGGTGACTTCAATTCCATCTGCAACAACGTATCACAAACTAATGACGTCACAAATGCTGTTTCTGCTATATTTTTGTTATCGTTTCTTTTCTCTTGCTGATGCATTTATTTTGGGGTGTTTCATATCTATTTGTGGTATGAGTATGTCTGCGGATACAACAACAATAGCCCCAGAAATATTGAGTGTCAACAACAGCATTAGATAGTAGTTCTACCGACAACTATACCACTTGCCTGGCATGGACCAAAGTGACCTTAGAATTATATACTGTGTGCACGTGAGTATGTTTGTACATATATACTAATTGCAATCAATGCAGTGTGTCAGTATGTGTATATGCACATAATTTTTAAAGCGCGCTTTTGTGTTTTTAGTATAACAACCCACCCGCTCGTAATCAAAGGTCCAAAAAGCAAACATTTCCCAAAAATATATTCCATGGAATGCTACATGAACAGAAGTGGAGGGTATAAAATATATATGTATAGTTGAGTATGTATGTATGTAGCTCTGATGCTAATAATGATGACAATGATTACATTTATTGGCATTGACCCACTTAAATTTCCCAAAAAATAAACTCGTAACAACATTTATTTTCTGTATTCAACTAATAGGACATTTAAGTTGGTAAAATTGCAGTTTTAAAATGTACACAAGGTTTCAATCGGCAACACGTAGATCCAGTTGATATCAAAAGATATAATTGTAATTACGCTACATGTAGCAATATTTATCAACTGAAGACTATTTTCAGTATTTTGGTATTGGTCCAACATAGGTCAACAAAAGATTTTGTTTAAATACAAATGGGGTCCTCGAATAGCAACTGAAAAAATTTGAATGTCATAAATCATAAATTAAACGAAAATGTTTTGAATAAAATTCAAATAGATAATACAATTTCACCCAAAAAATATCAACCTGTTTGGGAACAATTATATTGGAAGATTGCATGGAAACTTTAGGCCCTTAGAAATATAAATTGATTTTTATTTGTCCACATTCTCTCTTTAGGCCCTTGGAAATATAAATTGATTTTTATTTGTCCACATTCTCTCCAATCGAATAGAATGATTTTAACCAATATGAACTCGGGGGAAAAGATTATGTCTAGATTTATAGACTTTAAAATTTTTTGAGAAAGATACCAGAATGTGGGGGCATATATACCCCATGATTTCCCCCGATGTAGATTTGATACCACTTTTGGATCAAATCACATACTCCAATCAAAGATTTAACATTTTTCAAAATTTTGATGAATTTCGAACATGATTTAGATTTTGAAAATATATTCAAAACCTAAATTGCTATTCGTTGATCCGATTCCCCTCCTATGTAAGATTTTCTGATGCTCAGGATCTTAACGGCCATTATGAAAAAAGTGTTGTATTTGTTCTGATCTGTTCTTTTATGAAATTAACCTGTGGTTTAAAATAGGTACAAATATTACGACGTGCAACATTTGGATACTCCACACACATAATCTTAGATTTAGAATTTTCTCAAATGCTGTCCCTTTCTAGGGAAGCTAACAGAAGAAATTCGCATAATATTACAATATTTGGGCGAA
This sequence comes from Musca vetustissima, assembly GCF_032173495.1. Taxonomy (NCBI): domain Eukaryota; kingdom Metazoa; phylum Arthropoda; class Insecta; order Diptera; family Muscidae; genus Musca; species Musca vetustissima. The sequence continues at coordinate 32,389 of NW_026876945.1, read as the reverse complement.
TATGAGTGGACCTATATTCCTTATCTTCATATTTGAGCTATGTTTGAAAGAAATATTACCATTTGCAGAGTTTTGAGCCTAATGGACGGACATTTCTAAATCGTTTCTAAATTTTCTACTCTAAAATCGATATTTCAATGATATATTTTCATAATACCTATATATATATATATATCCTCATTACACAGCACTTCGAAATCTTTGTCGGACACCCTATAAAGTATAATATAGATATGCATGTCCACCTGACCATCAATAGAACTACCTATGATAATCCCATCAATAGAACTACCAATGATAATCTCATAATTCAATATAGAGCTTTAAAATTTTGGCACATTTGGTTTTTGGTGCAGAAAAGCGTCCACGTTATGGTATAGTCCTTATATAGCGGTACCTAATTTTTATACCCTTCACCACACTGTGGTACAGGGTATTATGTCTTTGTCCCTATGTTTGTAACAGGCAAAAGGAAACGAGATAGACACATGGTTCCTTTTCAGAATATGCATAGAATAACTTTTTAAGTCGATTTATGCATGTCCGTCCGTCTGTCTGTCCATGTTAAATTGTAAAGAAAGTACAGGTCGCATTTAAGACTAGAATTGTATGAAATTTGGCACAGCTTATTTGGCCCAAGGAAGAACCCTATTGAAATTGGGAACAATCGGTTCAGATTTAGATATAGCTCCCATATATATATTCGTCCGATTTTATGTAAATGGTACATTAAAGTCCCTATATATCCCTCGATTTGCACGAAATTTGGTACAGCGTACTGAATTTTGTCTAGAACGATATGTGTTAAATTTCATGAAAATAGGTTCAGATTTAGATATAGCTCCCACATATATTTTCGTCCGATTTTAGCTAAATAGTGCACCGAAGTCACTATATATCTTTCGATTTGCACGAAATTTGGTATAGTGTACTGAATTAGGTCTAAAATGGTGTGTGTCAAATTTTCTGAAAATCGGTTCAGATTTAGATATAGCTCCCATATATATTTTCGTCCGATTTTAGGTAAATAGTGCACCAAAGTCCCTTTATATCCTTCGATTTGCACGAAATTTGGCACAGCGTACTGAATTGAATATAGAATGATGTGTGGTAAGTTTCAGGAAAATCGGTTCAGATTTCAGTATAGCTCCCATATATACGTATATATTCGTCCGATTTTACATAAATGGTGCACCAAGCTCCTAATGTTTGTCCGATTAACACGAAATTTTGCACAACGTATCAAATTGAGACTTGAATGACGTTATTGCGATTTGTTGAAATTGTTGCAGCTGCAGTCATAGCTTCCATATGTATTTCGAAGTGCAGCGTGTCGAATAGCGTGTATCAATTTTGCTATAAATCGTTTTCTATAAATTTGTCCCATGGTACGGAGACGATTCTAAATCTGCCTGAATGAAATTAAATTTAGACATGAGTATGCTCCTTCGTGGTAACATTGACATGCAATTGTAAGGATACATATACCCAAAGCGGTGAAGGGTATCATGTAGTCGGCCCATTCCGACTTTACTACATTCCTAACTTGTTTGGTTTCTTGGTTGGATAAATAACTTCTTCGTAGAAAATTATGAAAATTGGTCTATATTTTCACATAGATTCCATGTAAAGGTGTTCTAGTGGCTAAAACACTTCTTTGCAGAAATGGTTCCGCTTCATTTTCAATATGGGGAAGTTTCTAGCCGAACCCAAGTGTCTGCAATTTGATACTTAATTTTCTCAAAGGATATGCAATAAACTCATTGGGTGTCAAAACTCACTACCAAAAATTAGTAATATCCATCACGGTCTTATTGTTGTCCCCACATAACTGTAACCCCACTTTTTGATATTTTGAGAATTTCAAACATATTTTTCAGCCGTCGCTCGTTATTTTCGGTATGTTTAAGGTTATTTTTTCCTGGAATGCCCAACCAATGGTGGAGGGTGTAGAAAGTTCGTCCAGGACGACATTTTTACTTGTTTATATTTTCAATGTCTATTAATAAGAGACTTGTGTCCAGTTTTCCTTTTCTCCGAGGATATGCAATCCTCTTGTAAAAACTACAATGTAGGTTCTGTTGAATGTCCATCCATAAAGTATTAAAGATTTGGTCATAAATTGAAATTTAGCTCTGTAAAAGTATAAAGTTCAGGGATAAACTCTCAAATCGTAGAATCTGAATCATATAAAATGTGCACATTTCAATTAAATGTCCTTTACCATAAATATCCGACTAAATTATTTCTCTAAGTGTTGTTGTTGTTTTTTTTTTTTAAACTATGTATATTACAAAAAATTACAACATACCTGAAATATAACATTCAAGATGATTCCGAAAAGGATTGTTGCATGTAATATATTACAAATACTACACTTGTTGTAATGCAAACGCATGCGCTTATGCCTTATAGTAAAATCCTGCTAACAACATTTGAAAAGAGAGAAAGAAGAGAATCAAAGAATTCTCAGCAAACAATCACACACACACCTTATTGTGAAAAACAACAACCTGTGAAACTATGTCAACATTGACGACGAAAACTAGAGACATGTCGTTGTTGGGCACAAGCAGAGAGAGAGAGAGAGAAACAGAGAGAGATAACATAAAGGGGGGACAAAAGCTTTTCATTGCCAGGGAAAATGCTAACAACAAAAACGCACACACACACTCGTTTATTCCGAATATCTCATCAATGAACTGGAGAAGCCAAGGCATGTTTGCAGGCCAAACAACAGTTTTTTCTTCAGTTGCTGTTAAGATTCTATGCGGTAAAGTTGGTCAAAAGTGCCTAACGAGTGCGTGCGGTTATCATCATCAGCCATTCATCAGTGGTGATGTTTGAGAGTGTGTTTGGAAAAATAAATAAAAAATGGATTGGGAATTAGCAGAGAAATAACCCTGCAAAGAAAACGGAAAGCCATGAAAAGAAGAAATTAGTTACTTGAAAAATATATAATTCTGAAAATTGAAAATATATAAATAAATAAAACATAAAAAGAAATATAATTACGGAAAAAAGTGAAACAAGTTTTGCAGAAGAAAGTGAAGAAAATTAATAACCCAAGAAAACAAAGAAACAAAATTGCCAAGGAAAAAAAAACAAATTTGGGAATACAACAAAAAAAGGTGCTTATTATTTTTAAGTTAAGCGTTGCAGACAAAAGAAAAACAACATTTTTTGTGACATATTATATTTTGTTATTGTCTTTCTTTGTCGCCAATATTTTTATTTTTCATGCTACACGCACTAACAAAAATATGAAAAAAAATAATTAAAAAGAAAATTTATAATCACAACAATGTGACATGAGAAGTACTGAGAAGACGAACGAAAGAAAAAAACAAATACCAAAGCCAAGACGGACGCCAACACCCACCCAGCCAGACGCCAAACAAAATTGACAGAACAAAAAAGAAAAAAAAAACACAACAAGAACAAGAAAAGCACACGCAAAAGAAATCCCCAAAAAGTCCTCAACAAAACGAAATTGAAACAACAATGTAAAGCTAAGCGTAAAAAAACATAAAACTGGAAGCCAAAATGAAAAAAAGAAATGGCAACAACAACAACTAGTCTAGGCAGACAAAATATGACATTACAATAACAACAAACCAAATTCAAGATATACTGTAACTATATCTTGTTCTTCTTATTCCTCATTTTCTTCATATTGAAAAATAACAAAAATATAACAAAAACAATAATTGCCAACAATATCCATATTTTTGTTGTTGTTTTCTGTTAAGGGATTTTTGGTTGTGTTGATTTTGTTGCACAAAGACAGCAATATTATGGCAGAACGTGCGCATGTGGGTGCTGCCTATCGTTGGCCCCCTGTTTTATTTTTCTATTGTTTAACACGATGAGCAGCTACTAGCACGTGAAACCACCCCCTAACAAACAAATAAATAAATCCAACTACAAATAATTCTCTGTACTCTCCAAATAATATTGAACTCCGAACAAGTTAACAGCATAATAGTTTGTTGTATTTGATAATACAACAATAAAATGAAAAAGGAATGATGTTAAATATTTCAGTATTCAAATATTGTATGAATATAGATTTTGTTGTGGAATATATTTCAAATTAAACAAGTAAAACGTCTGGTCACAATTTTTTTGAAAATTCCTTAAATCTGTCGAGACCTTTATATGGGGATCATGTTATTGCAATCTGTGGTAGTAGATTATTCATATTTCAAAATTAAGCAGGGCATTTATATGGATGCTATTTAAAAATCCACGCCTATTGGTCTCTTCGGGGATATTTAAAAATCTATAAAAAGTCCACGCCTATTGGTCTCTTCGGAGATATTTAAAAATCTTTAAAAATCCACGCCTATTGGTCTCTTCGGGGATATTTAAAAATCTTTTAAAATCCACGCCTATTGGTCTCTTCGGGGATATTTAAAAATGTTTAAAAAAGCTACACCTATTGGCCTCTATGGGTGCATCTAAAAATCGTTAAAAAATCTACGCATGTTGTCTTTTAAGATGTCATTTAAAAATCTTTAAAAAAATCCACGCCTATTAGCCTCTTCGTGGACATTAAAAATCTTAAAAAAATTACGCCTATTGTCGTTTAAGATGCCATTTAAAATCTTTAAAAAATACGCCTATTTTCCTTTAAGATGTCTTTAAAAAATCCACGCTTATTATTCTCTTTGGGGACATTTAAAAATGTTTAAAAAATGGGTACATCTAAAAAATGGGTGTATCTAAAAAATCTTTAAAAATTTACGCCTATTGTCGTTTAAGATGCCATTTAATATGCCAAATGATAGCAATTCGATGAGAAAATTCGGATAAAAATGGGGTGCTACCCGTATATTGAGGCTTTGTAGAAACAAGGAACTATGTTGTGTATTTGTATGTCAGCCTTCAAGAACATTCAAAATCCCGAAAATTGGTCGGTACCGTTATATAGGAGCTAAATCAATACATACATTTCAGTCAATTCGGTGCAAAAACATGTTCAAACCCCCCTAAGTATTAATTATTGGTGGTACAAATACATGGGGTCTAGCATTATGTGTAGGCTATCCTCAAATTTGACCGATAGCGATAATTTTTGTAGGGAAATTTTCTATCCGGTGAGAACGCGAAAAACCAATCTACTGCTGGTTATGTTGAAAAGGTCAGATCTTTGCCTTAATCAATACCAAAAATATACTTATTGGCACTCGTATTGGAGTCACCACATTGTACGGAAAAGTCCGGAAAATACGTTGGTTGAGTCATGATAACATTTTTGTTCTTGGTCAAAAACTCCAGTGAAAACCCAAAACAGACAAATAGATCGACCGCGTGTGTCTTTGATGACGAAGTAAATTCAACGTGAAATGAAACAAGTATTCCCTATTTACGCAAAGAAAATTAAAACAATTCCAATATATTATATAAATTCAGTAGTGTTGGCGGTTTATTCTACAAATTTTATAGCAATACTAAGTGAATTTTTGAGAACAAAAATTCTTAAATACAAATCAAATAACCATCAACTTACTAGCCGCCTTTCATAAAATATTTAAATCTGAAGAGGTTAAAAAGTCTAATAAATAAATCAATTTTTCAATTTTCGAAAATACAGAAATAACAATCAATGTCTATGAGGCGGGGGTTGCTATATCGATTGAAAGGCTGGATGGAAAAATAAGAGAATAATAACAAAAATGGTGTTAATATTGATTACATTGTAAACTCTTTGAGTGTATTTGTATCATCATCATAGTCGTCGTTCAGGTAATAATCATGACTATATGCCAACAAATAACCAAACAACCGTCGTCGAACAGTTATCAGTCAGTTTATTTAGTTCCAATGCCATTAAAAACTGGTCAGGTGTATTTGGTCACATGTATTTAAAGGGATGGCTAAATGTTGTCATGATTACATTTATTCGAAGGAAGATTTAGGGGTTAAGCCTTACATATTCTGAGGGAATGGCGAGGGAAGATTGATCTGTGGTGCTTTCAATGTTAGTACCAGTTCTCTAAAATTCGATACCATATTATATTTTTAAGGGAGCCAATTATGAAAAGGTAATATTTGAAAAACATGGACCCAGAGATCTTAAAAATCACAGGCAAGGAGAATATACACAAATGATTTTAGTTATCCATTCCTTTTAATTGCAATTTGTTTACATTGCATTTACCTGGAAATATTCGATGGATACCGCAAATAAATTATTGATCAGTTTAAAATTGTATATCGAATATTTAAGGAAGAACTCTGAAATTTGACATTTTGGTGGACTTTCAAATAATACGAACAATTATCTCCTGAACTACTCGAAATATTGGTTTTCATTCCAATCCAAAAAAAGAAAAAAACATACTCTAAATGGCATATCTGTAAAAAATAAATTCTCAAATCGTTTTCCATAATTTTTCGCGCTGGGTTTAGAACTTACTATTAATTCGACCAACAATATGTTAGGTTGGGAAAAAAGAAATCCATTATTTTTTTCGGCAGATGGCTGTACTGATAGATTTCTCGTAAAGTACCGATCAAACAATTTCAGATTTATGCTCGTTGGAAGAGTGACATTTCGTAGTTGCTTGTTTAGTACATATAGTTGTGAGTTACAGGGTGTTAAAAATGGAAGTGAACAAAAAGAAAAACCCGGTACATTATACAGCTTTTCTTTGATAAAGGCGAAAATGCAATACAAGCGACTAGAATTATGAATGGGGTCTATGGTTTCGATACTGTAACAGCCAATTATGTGCAATTTTTGCTTCGTAGATTCCGATCCGTTTTATATGTTAATCGATAAAATTGGTAAAATAATCGAAGTTGACCGGCATGTTAGCAGTCGTAACATCGTCTAGGAGCTAAAAATAGATTATATAACTATTTTAAACCATTTACAATTGACCAGAAACGGTCAGAATTGGCCAAAAGGAGAGGTGTCGTGTTCCACAAGGACAGCGCTACAGCGCCACACACATCTACAGTGACTCGCCAAAAACTTTGGGAAGTTGTAATGCATCCGCCATGCAGTCCGGACTTGACACCAAGAGTTTATAATCTTTTTCTTGCATTGCAAAATTTCTTGAATGATAAACAATTGGTATCTAGGGACTAGAGTTTTTTTCAGGTTTTTTACATGAAAGAGACATTATGAAGTTACCTTTAAAATGACAACAAAAAGGTGCATATTTGGACATTCCGAAGCATGCTAAATAAAGTCTTGCAGTTCATATAAAAATAATGGATGTTATTTTCCCCAACCTAAAATAAGATAATCAAAGGAAGCTCAAAACACTATTCTTAAAACCCCGTTTGGATTGGATGGATTCAAACCCAGTCTAGGTTTTTTTTTCTACCAGCATATACCTTTAGATTTTGAAGGTCCCGATTGGTTAAATATTTCTTTCCTAAACAGTGTAATTTATGGTAGAAATATTTGCTACCCAGTTAGAATCCAAAACAATTAATTACGACCAATTTGGTTAAAAAAGTGTATGAAATATTGACTAATGGGTTTTAGGGTTTATGGAGGCTACCCCGGAACTTAGGCTAATATCGATATTTGTAGTGTATATGGGGGCTGCCGCACATATCCTAACAATAGGTTCAACATTTCGAAGCACTATCCTAAATATTGTGGACTCTATCGTAAACAGACGTATATTTTGATCAAGAACATATACTTTATGAAGCCTACACCTTATGCTGGAAGCATTGTGTTTATAAGTAGTATTCAAAAATGGTTAATATATTTATCCCACAGTGGGATAGAGAATAAATACGTCTTTTTATGTATGTACGTACATTTTTATTGTTTACGTTTTCTTTGAGGAATTATTAGCCGGCTCAACAAAAACACATTTCAATGTTTTTATTTCTAAGCTTTCACTATTTGCTTGTTTTCCCCTATTGAGTACATCTTGTTTGTTGGTTATTCTACTGTTTTCTTTGACAATTCTTTCTTTTTGAACAGTTTTTAAGTATTTGTAAAAGTTTAAAACATTTTCACCTTGAACCAAAGTGGCGGCACGACGTTGTTAAGTCTTTTTTTTTGTATTTTTTTTTAATTTTAAATTATGTATGAATTCTCAACATGTGGTTAATTTCTCTACGTGAGAACAAATTAGTTAAGGTCATAGGAGGCGTATGAACGACAGCAGTAGTAGTGGTATTAGGAGCATAACAACTGTCCAAATTAAAATGTTGCTTATACGCCCTGACGGCTATTTCTGTTGAATTGTTAGTGTGCAACACACGCACACACACAGACACTGCACCACAACAGTGGATAATGCGTATGGAAATAGGGTAGAGCCGACTTTATTGAATTGTGAATATCCAATCATATCAGGCATCAGCATAAAATTGAATACGACAAATATTTTTGAATACATTGACCGATTTTTATGGGTTCTCTCTAAGTTATAGGTAAGATTAATGTATATTATTTAAAGTAATCCTAAAAATATTTATAATCTCAAATATATTTCTTTATCGCCGTATTTGGTTTCACTTTGTGTGGTTAGCTACACACGTTTACCTTGAACCACATATTTCTTACTTTTGAATTCATGAAAGACGTGGTTAAATATTAAATTCTTAAAAACATGTGTTGATTTTTTCAGTCACATGCGTTGACCTCAGCCCCATATCAACACATAACCTTTTATGATGAAGTCAACATTTAATTGGGCAGGGGGATTCAAGGCGTATGAGCTTAATTACCCTCACTTAGTTGAATATTAATAATACGCTACAGCGACCATTTTTAAGCGTTTTATTACTCTTAAATTTTTTTGTGTTAAATCACAAATGCAAGCGCGATATTAAATATTAATAAATAATTTTGTAAATTTGTCAAAAGGATAATTTGAATTAAAGGAGACGGTAAATTTCAATATCGGGTGGTAGCTGATATTGTACCAGAAGATACATCATTCCTTCAATATTTACCAAGCATCTACTCAGGTTGATACAAACGAGAACTGTCGAAGGGACTACAAAAGTGGTTCAAAATATAAATATTTTTAAAATTTCGAAAAAAAAGGTTGTAGACTTTGTTCTACAGCTTCTGCTAGATCTTCCACCACGGGGTAACAGTTCAAAACATAAAAAATGAGTTCTAATGAAAAAAACTATTTCTTGTTAGTACATCAATGGTTAAATCGTAACGTAGAAGTTTTTATTCTGTTTATCACGACGTAATTATACTTCAACCAGTGTGCGGAGCAGTATAGTCGGACGGACCAACCATACGATACCCTACACAACTACAACGTAACTCTAACTTTCTGCGGATGTTTATTCCGAGTCTGGGTAATATTTCGTGATATTTGCCCCCTCTTGCCCGATTAGAGGTTAACAGCAATAATATCTGAATACGTAAGCACCGTAGATATTTGAGTGTAACTCCCACATATGAGTAGATACATCACTATATGTGGTATAAATTTAAAGGCCAATATACTAGCAACTCCTAGGGTCTATATCCTTCAGGATAGGGTCTATATTCCCAGAATAAAAATTTTGTAATTTCTCACACAAAAGTCAGGGTCCATTTGACCCGCTAGATATAGACCGATCTTTATCAAAATAGCTTTGCTTATTCTTTGGCCCAACTCCTTTCTCCATGTAAAATTTCGCGATGTTGGGGCCATAATTGCGGCCTCTGGAGCGACCAGAAAAACCGACAAAAATTAAGTATTTAGTTCATTTCATCCCCTAAATATTAGCCGATCTTTACCAAAAACAATAGGGGTCTTCATTGGCCAGAACCTATCCTACATGCAAAATTTCATGAAGATTGGTCCATAACTGTGGCCTGTATCGTGTTTAAAAATTATAATGGACAGACGGGCGGACGGACACACATGTCTAGATCGACTCAGCTAGTCGAGATATGACGATCGGTATACTTAAAGTTGGGTCTAGGATCAATATTTCGCGGCGTTACAAACTCTTGGGGCTGCACAAGTCTATAATACCCTGACAACATAGTTGTATAGGGTATAGAAATTCCCCCCAAACTTGAATTTTGAGAATTTTTATTTCATTAGTTTTTTACGTACACTTGAAAAATTGGTGGAATTTGAATTTTATTTTTTATGTTACGAGATGACAGCATGTTGGAGGTTATAAAAACTCTGTTACATCTACAACAAACAAATTCCCTAATTACCACAGCATCAATAGTTCTTCACACACACACACACACTTTAATGAAAACAACAATCAATCAAACAGTCAGTCAATCATTTAGTGAGGAATCTTCTCTTCTTCTGGATGTCGATTTTTAACGACAAGGACATTTCTTACATCATCGAATACTCCCCGAAGCCATAATGCCGTCAGCACAAACTAACCAACATCAAAATAGACGCGGCAACACACCTCATGCAGGGCACATCCATAGACACACACAGACACACCAACACATTTTTATGTTCACCCGTTGTGTGTTATTTTCCTTGAAATTCGAATTTTATTTTAAGGTGTGTTCAAATCCAATTTCTTTCATATTTTGTCTATGCCCCTGGTAATAGAAGGAAATATATAAACATTTAGAAAAAAAATATGCAGGACTAGTTCAACCCAAGGATGCCAGTTATTATTTTGGTTTCCTTCGTTTTAGATTACCCTCAAAGGGCTGTTTTGTTAAACTCCTGGGACAAAAGAGAAATATGAAAATTAAACCCTTGCTGTGGTGATGTAAACTTTGCCTCTGTGTGTGTTTGTGTGTATGTATTTGTTTGTCGGTATTATTTTTAAATTCCAATTTAACTCAAAATAAATAAAGGATGTTGGAAATGAAGTTTGGTTTCCAATTACCATCAAAATAGAAATAAATTTTCAACGAAGAAGACATCACATGGGGTAGAAAGTTTCCAAATATGGGTTGGACTAGAAATAAATTTAAATACCAGACCTTAGAAAACATTTATTTAAGAAATTCAAGCCTTGGATAGTACATGAAATAATCTGTTTAAAAAATTCAAGAAATTCAAGCCTTGGGAATAGCTTGAAATAATCTGTTTAAAAAACTCAAAAAAATTATTTAAGAAATTCAAGCCTTGGATAATCCTTTAAATAATATGTTCAAAAAATCTATTTAAACCAGTAAGGAAAGTAGTAAAGTCGGACGGGGCAGACTATATGATACCCTTCACCACTATGGGTATATTAAACAGGACTATTAACATAAAATTGGATGAAATAAAATATGTGATATTTATCTAAATGTGAATCGACTTAGATCAAACGACTCCAAACAAATATCAATAGGTCATCCGTTGGGATATGTCTGTACTTCTAGAAAACACAACTACGTAATTCTATGCTCAATTTGGTACGTTGTGCAAAATTTGATTTCAATCTGACTAACATGAGGAGTTTGATGTCCAATTTACTTAAAATCGAGCAAAAATATATATGGAAGTTATATCCAAATATGAACCGATTTCAACGAAACTTGCCACAGGTTAGGTTATATTAATTTCAGTGCATTTTGTTCCTATCAGCCATATATTGGATCCTAGTGCGTCAATTACTTAAAATCAATCTATAATATAAGGGAGCTATATCTAAATCCCAACCGATTTTCACGAAACTTGACAGACATCACTCTAGGCTCAATTCAGTACGTTGTGCCAAATTTCGTGAAAATCGAAGGATATATAGGGTCTTGGGGCAGCCATCATTCTAGGCACAATTCATTACGTTATGCCAAATTTCGTGCAAATCGAAAGATATATAGGGACTTTGGTGCACCATTTACATGAAATCGGACGAAGCTATATATGAAAGCTATATTTAAATCTGGACCGATTGTCATGAAACTTGGCAGACATAATTCTAGACTCAATTCAGCACGTTATGCCAAATTTCGTGCAAATCGAAGGATATATAGGGTCTTGGGGCACCATTTACATGAAATCGGACGAATCTATATTTGGGGCTATATCTAAATCTGGACCGATTTTCACGAAACTTGGCAGCCATCATTCTAGGCTCAATTCATTACGTTATGCCAAATTTCGTGCAAATCGAAAGATATATAGGCACTTTGGTGCACCATTTACATGAAATCGGACGAAGCTATATATGAAAGCTATATCTAAATCTGGACCGATTTTCACGAAACTTGGCAGACATCATTCAAGGCTCAATGGGCGCAGTACGTTGTACCAAATTTCGTCCAAATCGAAAGATATAAAGGGACGTTGGTATACCATTTACTTTAAATCGTACGAAGATATATACGGGAGCTATATCTAAATCTGAACCGATTTTCACGAAACTTTGCATCATTCTAGACTTAATTCGGTACGCTATGCCAAATTTCTTCCAAATCGAAAGATATATAGGGACTTTGCTACACCATTTACCTTAAATCGGACGAAAATATATATGGGAGCTATATCTAAATCTGAACCGATTTTTCCCAATTTCAATAGGGTTCGTCCTTGGGCCAAACGAATGAGCTGTGCCAAATTTTATCCAATTCGGATCATAAATGCGACCTGTACTTTGTTTACAATTAAACATGGAGAGACGGACGGACGGACATGCATAAATCGACTCAGAAAGTGATTCTATGCATATTCTCAAAAGGAACCATGGGTCTATCACGATTATTTTTGCCTGTTATAAACATATGCACAAAGACATAATACCCTGTACCACAGTGTGGTGAAGGGTATAAAAATCCACGCCTAGAATAGTCGTTGAAAACAATCTATTTAAAAATCCACGATTTGGATAGTCGCTGAAAAAAATCTATTTAAAAACTCCACGCCAAAAAATTCACTCATTGTTAAACAATGAACGCCGTGGATAAATCTTTTCAGTGGAAGGTCTTTGAAAAAATTCTACTGAAAAGTTTCGTAACATGAATGCGTGTGAAAAAAAACGTTTTAAAAAAATCAAGCCTTGGATTGTTTTTAAAAAAATATTTGTAATTATTCATGTCTGGATATTCTTTGAAAACCATGTTTTAAAAAAATCACGCCTTGGGTAGACTTTAAAAAAGTGTATTTTAAAACCCTACCAGATATTTCTGGTGGGGTTTTATTTTGCACTCCCTGCGGAGTGCAATTTTTTCCCCGTCATATTTCTCAGTTCTATGACACCACAGTTTCTAATCTAGCAGAGATTAATAATGCAATGTTTCCATTAGGCTAGGAAAATAAAAAGCATACGATTATCGTACATCTCCACCACCCCATATACAAACATACCCTAGTATATCTAAGATGCCTACTGTTCTATTTATGAAAACTACGCAGTTTCAAATATTGTCATCTCTTATCCTACCTCAACATAAAAACCAAATACACACACACACACCAAAATACGCATGGAAACCACAACACAAATACACATACAATTTTGTGTATGTACACATACAAACACACCTTAACAACTCATAAAATCGGTATACATTTAACATCTATATATACCCAGAGATGTATATATGTATGTGTTTGTATATATAATTCTAGGAATTCTGTATTTTAGTTCAGTCTTTAAAATTGCCATAATGAAATTCTACCACCCTTACTTTCACATTAGACAGATACACTGAAATATCTATGTAGGTATTAGGGCATGTATTTAAGTGTGTGTGTCTGTCTGTCGGTGTTACATTATCTGGATTTCTATTAACGAGTTTCTGTTCCTTTGTTCTAACAAAAAATCATAAAATTGAAGACAATATCTGGTCTGGTTTGCTCCACACACCATCTCTGTTTTGGTATTTTGTTCTGACGTTCTGCTTAGTCGAGTTGAATGAATGGAAGGTCACAGAAGGAAAAAGGGAAACGGGGCAGCCGAAATACATGGATGGCATAATAAACAATGTTAAATCTCACAACACGACAAAGGAAATAGCAAAAAATATATATAGAACAGTTTGAAATGTGTCCCATATTTTGATGTAAAAATATCGTTGATGGTTGGATGAGAGTTGTATGAAGTAAAATGGTATAAGTGTTCCTTTATCTTTTTACGAAAGTGCCTGGTACATTTTTAATTGAAAGACAAAGAAAAAAGTTCGTTAGCGAGAGATATTTAATTAAACAAGGTAATGGTATAGATAAATGTGATTGAAGATGTAGCTATTTCAAAAATTTTCGAAAATTCGTATAAACAGTTTGCATTTTCAAAGAACAAGGACCATTACTAGTTTGGATTTTTTTAAACAAAATCTTCAAGGACCTTACACCACGGATTTGTAAAATATTTTTTAATTAATACTATTATTATTGCCTAAGGACTTTTTTAAGAATATTTTTTCAAGGACTAACATAAGCATGGATTTTTTAAAGAATATTTTCAAGGTCTAACATAAGCGTGGATTTCTTAAAGATTTTTTTCAAGGACTAACATAAGCGTAGATTTCTTAAAGAATTTTTTTCAAGGACTAACATAAGCGTGGATTTCTTAAAGAATTTTTTTTCAAGGACTAACTTGTTCAAGAATATTAAAATAATCCACACATTAATAACGACCATAAATTAAATTTGAATACCTTTTAGTATCAAATTTCATGATTCGTGCTCTTAAGGTTCACCCTAATCCAAATTTTACCAAATTTTCCATTTAGCACACATTATTTCCATAAGTACCCTCCTCAACCATCTAACTAAACTGCCTGCATAACCCAATCTAAACCCCCACAATGATTCCAAATTCAAATTTCAGGATTTATAATTGTACCCATAGGTTCACCCACAATTCAAATTGTACCAAAATTTAGTGCACTGTAGTTCAGCTCAGTTACACCACCACAGTGATCCAAAATATAAGTTTCAGGATACTTCACACCCACACTGATACTAAATTCAAGTTTTAGGATTCGAAATCTATTGCTTCACTCACAATTCAAATTGTACCAAATTTAGTACACAGTAGTACGAATTTCTAAAACTTCCTTCTTACAACAAGCCTACACTCCCATAGTGATCCTAAATTCAAGTTTCAGGATTCCAACTCTATCGTTCCATTCACAGTTAAAATTGTACCAAATTTTGTACACAGTAGTACGCATTTCCATAACTTCCTACATACCCCAATTCTGCACCTCCACAGTGATCCTAAATCAAAATTTCAGGATTCCCACTCTTTCGGTTCGCCGCCCCCCCCCCCAAAATTCAAATTGTACCAAATTTAGTACACAGTAGTACCAACTTCCAAAACATCCTACATACCCGAATCCAACACCCCCTACTGATACTAAATTCAAGTTTTAGGATTCCAACAATTCAATTTTTAGGATTCCAACACAAATCAAATCGTACTAAATTTAGTACATAGTAGTACCAATTTCCATACCCCAATCCTACATACCCCAATCTTATACCTCCACAGTGATCCTAAATCAAAATTTCAGGATTCCAACTGTATCTCTTCACCCACAATTTAAATTGTACCAAATTTAGTACACGGCAGTACCAATTTCTAAAACTTCCTAAATACACCAACCCTCCACCCCCACAGAGATCCCAAATCAAAATTTCAGGATTCCCACTCTTTCGGTTCACTCACAATTCAAATTTTACCAAATTTAGTACACATTAGTAAACAATTCTAAAACTTCCTACATATCTCAATATTGTACCTCAACAGTGATCCTGACACCAAATTTCATGATTCTAGCTCTATTGGTTCACCTAAAATTTAGACTGTACCAAATTTAGTACAATTTAGTACCCATACGTATTATTTTCTTAAACTGAATCCTGACCCCAATTCCACAGCCCTACAGTGATCCTGACACCAAATTTCCTTGTTCCCGCTTTGTAGGATCACTCAAAACCGAAACTGTACCGATTATAGTACGATTTAGTATTTTTCGTACACATAAGTAACAAATTTCCAAAACTACCTACATATCCCAATCCTACACACCGACGGTAATGTTAATTTCAAATTCCAGGATTCCAGCTCGATTTGTACCTCCAAATTAAATTTGTACCAAATATAGTACTTTTCGTACACATGAGTACACACTTTCAAAATCATCTCCTTAAATGTACCCTACTTCTCAACCTTAATTCACACTCCAAATTTCAAGTTTTTAATGCTATCCGTTCATCACATGCTACTGAATTGTACCAAATTTAGTACATTTTCGTACTTTTCGGATACTTATAGTTCGAATTTCCAAAACGTCCTTTGCTACATCTATTCTACACTCCACCAGTGACCCTCAATCCAAATTTCAGATTTCTAGCTCTACTGGTTCGCTAAATACAAATGATACCATATTTAGTACTTTTTAGTACTTTTCGTACGGTTCTAGTACGAATTTCCAAAAACCCAGCCTTATCTGTCACCTTTGGACCAAGAGTGATACTCACCCAAAATTTCAAGATTCTAGCTTCAGCCGTTTCGTCTGGGCGTTGATGAATCGTTAAATCAGTCTGTCAGTCAATCACTTTACTATTTTATTAGTATAGATTAAATTTGACCCAATTATGGTACCATATAGTAAATTTCGTACACATGAGTAAGCGCATTCAAAACCATCACCTTAAATGGACCCTACATCTCAACCTTAATTCACACTCCAAATTTTATGTTTTTAACGCTATCCATTCACATGCTACAGAATTGTACCAAATTTAGTACATTTTCGTACTTTTCGGATAGTTATAATTCGAATTTCCAAAAACCCTTTGGTACATCTATCCTACACTCCATCAACGACCACCAAACCAAATTTCAGAGTTCTAGCTCCATCGGTTCGCCAAATACAAATGGTATCACATTTAGTACTTTTCGTACCAAAAGTGACAGCCTTATCTGTCACATTTGGACAAAGAGTGGCCCTCACCCAAAATGTCAAGATTCTAGTTTCAGCCGTTTCGTCAGGGCGTTGATGAATCGTTAAATCAGTCAGTCAGTCAATCACTTTATTCTTTTATTAGTATAGATTTTGATTGGTTTTGGTTTTTGAAGGTTTGACCCCTTTTTTCAAGCAATGAGGCTGTAATTTATCACCACTAGATCTTATAGTGCCAAATACGTAATCAATCACATGAAATATTATTCAGGCAATTTGGTTACCCTTAAAATGGGTGTGGAAGATCAAAGTACACAACCATTATTCTAACCAAACTATGCGAAATAATAATTCATTGTTTTGCAATTCATCTTCATCGATTACAAAAGTTATTTCCTCATTTAAATCTAAAGACAAAGGGGATCCTTCTCTTAATAACATATAGCATCATATGTGGTCAAATGTTGCTTACCTTGTAATAAACATGAGATGAGTGAATCATTCTTTGTTTTTAATCAATCACTGTCCAAATTATAACCATTTTGTTGGTCTAACAGGAAATGTTGTGACATTAGCAGGAAAATGATGATATTTCGGTTCTGTGAAATAAAAAAAAATAATAATAATAAATGACTATAATAATTAAACATGATTTGGAACTTTCAGCGAAATATAAAAATAATTTTTCATTAGAAAATAGGAAAAAATTATATGAGTATATGTTTTATTAGGAAATTAACAGCCTGTTTTTGTAAAATTCCAAACGAACGAATTCGAGTGACTTACGACCAAACCTTTATTTATGTTTATAAAGTTTTTCTGATTCAAAACAAAAATAAATGACATATTTTTCAAAACCAAGGAGTTTGGTCGTAAGTCGCTCGAATTCGTTCGTTTGGAATTTTACAAAAACAGGCTGTAAATTTATAGAAACGCATTCTTAGAACGAAGATTGTGATTTTGTATTACATAGTAATGTAGTTTCTAATAATTCGGAAATTTATCATCTCACTTCGCTATGTAGTATATGTCTGTCAAAATTTATCATGTCTCATGGACATTTTTTGTTTGTCATGGAAATTTATGATGACAAACTCTTAGAAAAATATATATGAAATTACTCACAGTAACATGCAACGCAAAATAATATCCTTTACCGAAAAAAACCAAAACAAAACAAATAAATTTTGTGTTCCATTGAATAAATTACATTACTACAAATGTCTATGCCATTTTATTTATAGCCGAATAAATCATAAGCAAAGCGAAAATTTGCATTGTTATTGGATTTTTGCGTGAGCCATTATCACATGTGTTTCGTTAATAGTCCTTGGCAATTTTTTCTACTCATACCAAACACATGTGTATGTGTATATATACATATGTATATATGACAATCCTTTGTCCCATTTTATTTCGAAGGAAATTGTATTTTTTATTATTTGTGCACAATATGGTTCATTGATCCTTTTTCGAATATAAATGGAAATAAGCAAATCCAAACAAAGAAATGTTAAGGAGAAAGAGGAAATAACATTACAGCCACATGCGGATTAGTATTTGTTGAATACATAACGAATACGCCCCAATATATTTTCACATCGTGTCAATCATACGCACTATGTTACATAGTTGTATAATTTATGTGGAACTTCAGGTTTTACAAAATCAATACCCTATACCTTGGAATGGATACGTCATCGAAGTAATTATTTCCGATATTTTTTATTGACTTAAAATTATATGGCAATATAGATCTGAGCAGCGAACTTCCTTACCAAAAAGTATGCATATTTATCGATCTTTAGATAAACATGGGCTGCTATATAGAGGAGAGGGGGCAACATTGAACACTTTTTGCTTTCAAGCCTCACAACATTTATTTTTCTTTTATAATTTTTGGTTTCTTATACATTTTGGCTGTGCCTATCAAATGTAACCATCACACTGAATAGACACATGGCACTTTAAATTCACAAAAAATATTCTTTAAAAATCTAATCTTGAAAAAGTAAAATAGTTTTCAAAAAATCTACGCTTGAAAAAAAGGCTTTTAAGAAATCCACGCTAGTGTTAGTCCTTGAAAAAAATATTATTTAAAGCTGTGAGCAGAGCAGTAGAGTCCGACGGGGCCGACCATATGATACCCTACACAACTTACAAGAAAATCTAACTTTCTGCGGTGTAGTTCTGAACTTGGGCAATATTTCGCGATATTTGCATCCTCTTGGCAGACTGGAGGTCAACAAATATTACTAATATTCAGTACAGTTCATCTACTTACTTGTCCAGATTCCCTTCTCAGTGGTTCACCGTGTGGCCTATAGATCGACTCGAAAAAACACAAAAAATTAAGTTTTCGGTCCACTTCATCCCAATATTATTATCTGTTCAGCACCGAAAATTATAGGCGTTGTCCTTGACCATACTTGGATGCTCATGGAAAATTTCAAAGCGATCATATATTTCCGACCTCTAGTATGTAAGCACCTGTAAATATGTACGTGTAACTCCCACATCCTAGTACATACGACAATATAATTGGTGTCAATTTAAAGGTCAACAATCCTCTTGGATATACTACCAACTTCTCGGGTCTATGTCCTTCAGGGGTAAATATATACACCATAGAATACAAATTTTGTCATTTTTCACACAAAAGTTAGGGTCCGTTTGACTCGCTAAATATCAACCAATCTTTATCAAAACCGGCATGATTATTCTATAGCCCGATCTCGATCTCCATTCGGGCCATAATTACAACCTCTAGAGCGACCAGAAAAACTGACAAAAATTAAGTATTTGGTCCATTTCATCCCCTAAATATTAGCCGATTTTTAACAAAGCAATAGGGGTCTTCATTGGCCAGAACCCATCATAAATGCAAAATTTCGTGAAGATTGGCCCATAATTGTGGCCTGTATCGTGTTTACAAATTATAATGGACAGACGGACGGACGGACGGACACACATGTCTAGATCGATTCAGCTAGTCTAGATATGACGATCGGTATTCTTAAAGGTGGGTCTAGGACCAATATTTCGCGGCGTTACAAACTCTTAGGGCTGTACAAAGCTATAATACCCTGACAACATAGTTGTGTAGGGTATAAAAATCCATGCTTGTGTTAGTCCTTGAAAAAAAAAAATATTATTTCAGAAATCCACGCTTGTGTTAGTCCTTGAAAAAAATATTATTTCAGAAATCCACGCTTGTGTTAGTCCTTGAAAAAATATTCTTTAAAAAATTCAAGCTTGTGTTAGTCAAGGAAAATTATTCTTTAAAAATCCACGCTTGTTTGGTCCCTGACAAAATATTCTTCAAGAAATCCACGCTTGTGTTAGTCCTTAAAAAATCTCCGCTTGTACTAGTCCTTGAAAAAAAATCTTTAAGAAATCCACGCTTGTGATAATCCTTGAAAAACTATTCTTTAAAAAAATAACCATTTACATTAATCCTTCTAAAAATCCACGCTTATGTTAGTCCTTTGAAAGACATGCTTAAAAATGCACACTTGTATTAGTCTTTGAACAAATATTCTCTAAAAAATCTACGCTTATGTTGGTCCTTGAAAAATAGTTGTTTAAAAAACGTTACAGCTTTATTATTCAAATGTTGGTAACCGATGGCTAAAAATAACACACAAACATTAACGAACAATTGGATTCTCTCTTCCATAGCCTTGATTGTTGGTGTGTGGGTGTTCTTATAACTCGTCTTTGGTGGCATTCACTTCGATTTGAAATGGTTTCAGCGCAACCATTGGTTTGAAAGGACCCTTTCTGTTTGGGGATTTTCTTTTTCTTCGTGCTCTGTGGTGATAACAGTATCCTTGAATTGCCTTAAGTAAAAAATACATATATGCAAGTGTAGCCTAGTGGAAAACGCAGGGACAAAAAGGATTAAAATAATTTACCACCAAGAAACACAGTGTTCTGGAGGATTCCTATATTATACTTTTTATGTATAGTAAATGAAATATAAATTTTCGTACATAGAAACATCCCTCTTCTACGTTTTATATTTTCTTCGACAATCTTATATAAAAAATCCTCTAAATATATTTTTGTTATCACATTGCAAAGATATCTTTCAGTTAAATGATAAATGGTTAGATGGATCTCTTAATGCATAAAGGCTGAAACGACCTTGAACAAATTCTCCTCCAACCACACCTAATCTTATGACAAGGTTACGACAAGAATGGCAAAATAAACTACAGATTATTTCATTTCTATTGATTTTATTTCGACAAATATTTTCTTCACAACTTTTTTTCGTCTTCTATTATTTTTTTTGTTTGTCGCACTGTGAGCGTGTATGAGAGAGTGGTTCTTTTTCCTTCTTCCAAATAACCTTGAGAATTCTTGGAGGAGCAGGACAAAAAATCAAACAAAAATATATAATAAAATAGCTAAAGATGCGATGTTGTCACGAACTCCACAAAGGGATTCCGTTTGGTTATATCAAACAATATGACGGCAGGTGAATCAAGGGTAATCTCAAAGGTGTGGTATTAGTAAACAATGGATGGAAAAGGATAATGTGAAAGCAAGGACATATTCCAAAGAAAAAATAAAATAAAATGTAAAAAAGAAATGGCAAGTGTTGCTGTCCGCATAAAATATATTCTAATAATCGTCTCCATATATATATATATACTCTAATTAAGTTCTAACCGACATATTTTTAGGTACCTACTATAAGGGAACCCCCCCATTCTCGATTTCATATTTTCAAAATTTTCAATGGGCTGGTAAATGAATACCAATGCTTGTTAAGGTTTGTAACTTTGCACATATATAATTGAAGATTTAAAGGATAAGAAAAAAATTTGCAACAAATTTTTGTTATTGTTTTGTTGTTGTTTTTTGTAATTAAAGAAAAGTCCTTATTTTTGATGGCGGGCATGATAACTCCTCACTGGAACATCGGAATCCGAAAATTCCGACGGTGTTAGAAAGAGTACATGTCTGGCTCTCGTATGATTACTCTAAAATTAACAAAATGGCGGACATTTGAAAAAATATTTTTGGAAAATCGCCGATTTTTGACCAAAAACCAAGTTAAAAAATAAGGAAGATCTTCACCGATTGACTTTATCCTAGTTCATACGATACCTATATACCCACAGAGAAACGTGTAAAAATTTGGAATCGATTGGGTTATTACTTTTTGAGTTATCGTGCCCGCCATTCGCAAAAGAGAAAAACGCGTTTAAAGTTTAAGAAGCCCTTTAGCCGTCACTTGATGCTGACACAATAAATCGGCTATATCTTCAAGAGATTTTCACTTGAAATTTTGTAGGGACATTCTAGAATTAACGTAGATTCGAATTATATAAAAAAAAATCACCTCGAGAATGCGGGGTCCCCTTAAAAGAGGAGAAAAATAATTTACAAAATTTTGTTGTTGTTGTTGTTTTCGGTGATTGAAGTAATGCCCTTATTTTTTATGGCGGACATGATAACTCCTAACTGGAACATCGGAATCTGAAAATTCCAACGGTGTTAGAAAGGGTGTCTGACTCTCGTATGAACTAGGATCAACCTTAATTTTTTTTTTTTGAAAAATCGCCTATTTTTTACCACAAACCAAGTTAAAAAATAAGGAAGATCTCGACCGATTGGATTTATCCTAGTTCATACGATAGCTATACACTCACAGAGAAACGTCCCAAAATTTGGAATCAGTCGGATTATTAGTTTTTGAGTTATCGTATGCGCCATTCGTAAAACATTGCTTCGAGGAAAATGCGTTTAAAGTTTGAGAATCACTATTGCCGTGACTTGATGCTGACACAATAAATCGGCTATATCTACAAGAGTTCTTGAGATTTACACTTGAAAATAAAAATAAAGTTTTGACACCGAGAATGGGGGGTACCCATAAACCAGGATTTTAATCAAGCATGGATTAAAATCCTGATAAACTTACTACAAGCCTGGACTTTTGCAAAATATTCTCTAAGGGACCTACTATAAGCGTGAATTCTTTATCGATCTTCTTAGGACACTGTGAATTCCTTCTAAAGATAGAATACCCTCTAAAATACGTCTTAGGTCGCCTGCAATATTTTCTGTTCACGTAGCGTACATGGTTTTTGAATAATAAAGATAGTGAATGTCTCTTGTGTAGAAGAGAGAATATTTACTTAAACAGGGATCAATTTTCGTATACAGTCCACTTGAGATAAGAGATTATTTTGGTTGAATGTTTTGTACACAAGAATAAGATAGGAGTTTTCTATTGTCACATGTGGTATGTTTGGGTGAGATTACGGGGAGTAATCTTCACTACAGACTGATAAGCATGTGTAGCGTGCTTGCCACATGTGAGAGAAAGAAATGTGTGTGCCCACTCCATGTGTTATGGCAGATGCTCTCTCTCTCTCTTTTTACACATTAGTCTAAGATAGGTTAAGTCATATTTTAATCATTAATTCTTAAGGATCACTTTTTACACCCTTCACCACACTGTGGTACTGGGTATTATATCTTTGTGCATATGTTTGTAACAGGCAAAAGGAATCGAGATAGACCTATGGTTCCTTTTGAGAATATTGATAATATGCATAGAATCACTTTCTATGTCGATTTACGCATGTCCGTCTGTCCATGTTAAATTGTAAACAAAGTACAGGTCGCATTTATTATTCGAATTGGTTGAAATTTGGCACAGCACATTCATTTGGCCCAAGGACGAACCCTATTGAAAAAAATCGGTTCAGATTTAGATATAGCTCCCATATATATTTTCGTCCGATTTAAGGTAAATGGTGCACCAAAGTCCCTAAATAACTTTCGATTTGCACGAAATTTTGCACAGCGTACTGAATTGAGCCTAGAATGATGTCTGCTAAGTTTCGTGAAAATCGGTCCAGATTTAGATATAGCTCCCATATATAGTTTCGTCCGATTTCATGTAAATGGTCCAACAAAGTCCCTATATATCTTTCGATTTGCACCAAATTTGGCATAACCTACTGAATTGAGCCCAGAATGATGTCTGCCAGGTTTAGATAAAATCGGTCCAGATTTAGATATAGCTCTCATATATAGTTTCGTCCGATTTCATGTAAATGGTGCACCAAGGTCCCTATTTGGTATTTGGCATATCGTACTAAATTGAGCCTAGAATGACGTCTGCCAAGTTTCGTGAAAATCGGTCCAGATTTAGATATAGCTAAATATAGCTCCCACATATAGTTTCTTTGGCAGGTGTGTATTTTTTTAGACCTCAAAACCTTAATTCATAAATATTAACTTCTTCGTGTAAAATATATAAATTCTTATGAAGAAAAATAAACATTTCAAATTCTACTTATTGACTTTTTCCATAGTTCAGTCACAAGGAGTTATACCCAAAAAAACACACAGAAAATAACTACCAAAGAAATATAACTCATTTGCAGAAAGGCATGAACGAAACATTTCATTAAGTTTGCATAAAAATTATGTAGCCCACAGACATTTCACTTTTCAAAACTTTACCATGGAAAATTGTGCACCATAGTCAGTAGATAGCTGTTCTAGACGCATCTCTTTCGTCTACCCATTTAAAAGCGAAGTGAAGAAAATGGGACAGGAAAATCAACTTTTTGCGCAAATTTTGCCAACTTTCTCGACAAACAACAAGCCCAAAGTGAAACTGGAAAAGAATTTTCAATTAAAAATTTGCTTCAATGCACCACGGCACAAAGGAAATAAACGCACACTTATACCCGTTGACGCAGCATATATTTAACTTGGCTGCATGACTCTTTAAACGAAAAATGATAAAATAAATAAGTATTTGGGTGTGTATGTGTTTGGTTTTGAGTTTACTTGTGTGCACGGCATGTGGTTAAGATGAGTTTCCTTTGTATGTAAAATTCACCGAAACAGGACTCAGTTGCCAAGACAATTTCTACGAAGTTTATCACATGAATGAATAATATATGTTAACGTGTATGTGTATTTTTAAATACTGAAACTAGGTTGAGTATCTATATAATTTAATTGGTATAATAACATATAATTATATTATTTAATGGAATAAAATGCAATTATTGGAAAAACAACTACAATAGCCAATAAAACATATTATTCTCATGTGTTTGTTTGAGGTAATAAATTTTGTAAAATATAAATAAAATTTTAAAAATTTTAGTTAGTTAGTTAGTTTGGATAAGCTATAGGCTGTGGATCTTTAGTCCACAGTATTTATCGTGGTTATATGAGAATTAAACCAGAGTGGAAAGGAAAGGCGAAGTCTACGCTTATACTTCAGACCCACAAATCTATACTAATAAAAGAGTAAAGTGATTGATTGACTTAACGATTCATCAACGCCCGTTGCGTCTGGGCTGAAGCTAGAATTTTGAAATTTTGGGTGGGGGTCACTCTTGGTCCAAAGGTGACAGAAATTCGTACTAGAACGGTACGAAAAATACTAAATGTGATATCATTTGTATTTGACCAGTAGAGCTAGAACTCTTGAATTTTAAATGAGGGTCACTGATGGAGCGTGGAATAGATATAGCAAAGGTTTTTTGGACATTCCAACTATAAATATGCGAAAAATACTAAGATGTACTAAATTTGGTACAATTTCGTAGTATGTGAGTGGGTAAAGCTAAATACTTGAAAATTAAAATGCGAATTAAGGTTGAGAAGTAGGGTCGATATAAGAAGGTGGTTATGAAAGCGTGTACTCATGTATACGAAAAGTACTATATGGTACAAATCGACCTGGAATCCTGAAATTTAAAATTAAAACTACCGTCGGAGTGTAGGATTGGTCTATGTACGTAGTTTGGGAAATTACTTATGTGTACTTATGTGTACGAAAAGTACAAAATCGTACTATAATTGGTACAAATTGGATTTGGGTGAACCGATAGAGTGGGAAACATGAAATTTGGAGTCAGGGTCACTGTAGGGGTGTAGGATTGGGGTCAGGATTCAGTTTTAGAAATTAATACTTATTGGCACAAAATGATACTAAATTTTGTACAATTTTAGGTGAACCAGTAGAGCTAGAATCATGAAATTTGGAGTCAGGTTCACTGTAAGGGTGTAATATTGAGATATGTAAGAAGTTTTAGAAATTAATACTAATGTGAAATTTGATTTAACATTAATCATAATGTTTGGTACTGAATTGTACTCAAATTTTATTTATAGTCGATTCTGTGAAAATAAAATAATGTGTTAACTCGGACGAAAATATATATGGGAACTATATCTAAATCTGAACCGATTTTCACAAAATTTAACACACTTCGTTCCAAACTTAATTCAGTACGCTATGCCAAATTTCGTGCAAATCGAAGTATATATAGAGACTTTTGTACACCATTTACCTTCAATCGGACGAAAATATATATGGGAGATATATCCAAATCTGAACCGATTTTCAGGAAACTTGACACACATCATTCTAGACCTAATTCATTACGCTGTACCAAATTTCGTACAAATCGAAATATGTATGGGAGCTAACCGATATATCCCATTTTCAATGCTAAAATGAAGAGGAGTAGATTGTATCTTTCCTATTTAACCAAATGTGACTTTAATCTGCACACAAGTGTTATAAATATTTTTTTATCTCAAAAAATTTCGGATTTATTATAATCATACATTAAAATTTACATTTTTAATTTTCATATCTTTTGCAAAATAACAGCCATTAATAACATGACCTCCTTTCAACTTTAAAGTTTTTTATGGCACAACGAATTGCTACACACACATATATATTTACTCACAATCAGCAAAAGTCATTGAACTGTATCCACAGTACCCCAGTTTTTGATATATAAAAGAATATTTCAATTGACCAAAAAACAAAAAAAAAAAAACACAGAGAATAATAAAACTCACAGACACATTGGCGACGCACATCCTGCGATTCTGTTTCTGTGTCAATTTGTGTGTGTGTCTATTTGGTCTATTTTTTATTGGTTTGCCATGAAAAAACAGCTAGAAAGAAAACGAAAAAACAAATGAAAAGAGAAATCTTGAAATAGTTTATTGGTACTTTTTCTTAATTCTACGTTGCCCATTAGTTATAAAATTTGGATGAAGAATCTTCAAGCATAACTTTTATCTCTGGCTTTTGCTACCAACCACATTATCAGCCAACATAATTAATTATGTAGGTTAAATGTTACAACAACAATTATTCGAATGGAGGATATACATGGAGACATATTTTTCGTCATTGTAATTAACGAAATGGATGTAAAAAAAACTTAAATCGGGCTCAAGAAGTAGCAAAAATCTTCAAGAATATAAATGGTAAAGGAAGAATCATCAATTAAATAAATAAATAAAAACGAAAGACAGTTAAACTTCTACATGCCATTAAGATTAATGGACTTTCATTTGTGTATTGTAAATACGACGAATGATTGTCGGGTTGGCTTAAGGAAAGAAATTTGAAAAAAAAATCCTGTGTAAACTAGAAAATTAAGAAGAAACGATTTTTCATAAAAAAATTAAGAGCTATAAAATTCGATGGTAGTAAAGATTTTTTAAACCAAGTGACCAATAACCATTACCGTGAATACCAAAAATTGGGAAAACAACCCGAAATATCTAATTAGAGTTAATTTGGTTGAAAAATTTCACCAAAATAACTGAAAATAAAGGGCACTGTTATATGGGGGCTAACTCGAAACTTTGGACCAATTCTACCCTATGATAATCGAAAATATTAAAATGGCAGCCAATTCGTTGAAAAAACTTACCCAAAGACTCCAAAATACCGAAATATAGATGTTATGGCTGCTTCCGTAACAAGTGGACCAATGTAGATACTTTCTAACAGACAGCATTTGTCAACGATTGCATTTATCAACATTAAAGTCAACTTGGTTGACATTTTTCACGATTATAACTGAAAATTAAAGGGTACTGTTATATGGGGACTAAATCGAGACTTTGGGTCAAGTCTACCCTATGAGAATCAAAAATATCAAAATTACAGTCAATTCGTTTTCAAAAAAAAAAAAAAAAAAAATGAAAAAAGCGTTAAGTTCGGCCCAACTTTGGATACCTTCCACCATAGGTATACTGACAGATACTTGCAAAGAATATATAGGGAACATACGATTATGTACACCAAATGCAAATTTCAGGAATTTTTAATGGAGATTTTTTGTGAAAATCTAAAAAACCCAAAAACGTGGACTGATACTGATAACAAATGGTAGAGTATAAAATCTTAAAACTACAGCAATTTAGATTGCAAAGATATATGAGGCTATGCCTAAAGGTGGACCAATATTGATTACATAGTTTAGAAATTAGCGAATATTTGGTGTCATAATTATATGAGGGCTATGCCTAATTAATGACCGATATATGTCAATTTCGAACTCAATATTTTAGTTTTGTATCTCAGTTCTTTGCTCCCGGAGTTATCAATATATGGTGGAGATGCTTAAATGCCTGCCATTATCGCCAGGTTCAAGATTTTTATCACGATATCTTTAGAAGGCGGAATGATTACAACAGATGGCTAAATCGTCTTAGAATTCCACACTATGTAGGTTAAAAAAAGACTACTCCGAGTAACGCCTATATGGGGACAAACCCAATACCCGGATTAAACCGGCTAACTATTTTAATATAAAAAGGGGGTTATATGGGGACTACCCCTAAAAGGCAGCGAATCTTAATAATTTTACCATATACGACTACAAAATAAGAACTCAAAGTGCTAAATTACAGCCAATTTGGGCGAAAAATGCGATCAAACCCCCCATAAATACTGAAAATTGGGGGTACCGTTATATGGAGGCTACCAGAAAAAGTGGACCAAATTTCAGCGAATTTGGTTGAAAACGCGATTAAGAACCTCAAGATATCGAAAATTGGGGGTACCCTTATATGAGAGGGGTGATATATCTCAATTCGTTTAGACGCTAGAGCGATTGCAACAGACGGACATTCTTAGATCATCTTAGAAATTTACGCTGATCAAGAATATACTTTATAGGGTCGGAAATGATTATTTCGATGTGTTACAAACGCAAAAACTAAATTAGTATACCCTCCATACTATGGTGGAGGTTATAAAAAAACTTATACAGAGACTTAAAAATACCGAAATATAGGAGTTATGGCTGCCGCCCTAAAAATGGTCCAATGTAGATACTTTTTGGTAGGAAGATTTGCTGCCCAGCGAGAACCCAAATCTTCACCCATTCCATTTATCATATGATAACTATATACGTACACAATTACGTCGCCTGACATAATAAATCAGCTATATCTTCAAGAGTTGTTGAGTATTTCGTTTGAGATTGTAAAGGGACATTCTTGAATTTGTGTAGGTTCGAATGATGATCGCTCAATATATAGTGGGTCAAATGAACCAAGACTTTGGTTTGAAAGTATGATAAAAAATTACACACTTTAGCGTATATATTTACATCGAAAAGACAAATAACCGGACAATTATATCCCAGAGAAGTGAATACCTTTTAAATATAACACAAATTATATTAATGTATAAAAACCACTGTGCGGCGTCAAGATGTAATTTTATAAATATCTATTGAGTTTAAAGTTTGATTTAATATCCATCTGCTTGCATATTCCAATTATATGCCATAATATGTGTGTAATATAGACACTAATAAAATTAAATTAATTTTAATAAAAAACATAAAAGAACGTCTACTAGCTACAATACAAAAATCGATAAAAAAAATAATAATAAAGAAAACCATTGATTGACCCCATGGCATACTTTTAAAAAATCTTGGCATGTTAGCCAAGAAAATCCCGCACACACACATACACACAATAAATGATTAAAAGACCGAAGGATAAAATATAGATTAGTTTGTGGTCACATCTAAAAATATACTTGAACTAACAAACCACTATCTGTAAGATATTATACCAAGAACAAATGTCTCCTTGAGAAAATGTTCACATGTTCATATTTCTGTTTAAGGGAACCCCCCTCCTTCTCGATTTTAATTTTTCAAGATTTTCAATTGGCTGGTAAATTTGTTAAGGTTTGTAACGTTGCACATATATAATTGAAGATTTGAAAGAGAAGAAAAATAATTTACAAAAAAAATTGTTATTGTTTTGTTTTTTTTATACCCTTCACCACACTGTGGTACAGGGTATTATGTCTTTGTGCATATGTTTGTAAAAGGCAAAAGGAAAAGAGATAGACACATGGTTCCTTTTGAGAATATGCATAGAATCACTTTCTGAGTCGATTTATGCATGTCCGTCCGTCTGTAGATGTTGTAAATTGTAAACAAAATACAGGTCGCATTTATGATACGAATTGGATAAAATTTGACGCAGCTCATTTGTTTGGCCCAAGGACGAACCCTATTGAAATTGGGAAAAATCGGTTCAGATTTAGATATAGCTCCCATATATATTTTCGTTCGATTTAAGGTAAATGGTGCACCAAAGTCCCTATATATCTTTCGATTTGCACGAAATTTGGCACAGCGTAATGAATCAAGACTAGAATGATGTGTGTTAAGTTTCGTGCAAATCGGTTCAGATTTAGATATAGCTCCCATATATAATTTCGTCCGATGTAAGGTAAATTGTGTACCAAAGTCCATATATATCTTTCGATTTGCACGAAATTTGGCAGAGCGTAATGACTAAGGTCTAGAATGATGTCTGCCAAGTTTCGTGAAAATCGGTTCAGATTTATATATAGCTCCCATATATAGTTTCGTCCGATTTAAGGTAAATTGTGTACCAAAGTCCCTATATATCTTTCGATTCGGCCGAAATTTGGCATAGCGTACTAAATTAAATCTGGAATGATATGTGCAAAGTTTCGTGAAAATCGATTCAGATTTAGATATAGCTCCCATATATAGCTTCGCCCAATTTAGGTAAATAGTCCACTAAAGTCCCTGGAAATCTTTTTTATTTGCACGAATTTTGGCATAACGTACTGAATTAAATCTAGAATGACGTGTGCTAAGTTTCGTGAAAATCGGTTCAGATTTAGATATAGCTCCCATATATTGTTTCGCCCGATTTTAGGTAATTGGTACACCAAAGTCCCTATATATCTTTCGATTTGCACGAATTTTGGTATATGGTACTGAATTAAGTCTAAAATTATGTTCCAAAGCTTCGTGAAAAGATCCATAGCTAGGGCGGTTGACACAACGTACTGATGTAATATTAATTAGTATCTGACAAGTTTCCCTGAAATCGGAAACTTGTCGTCTGTTAGGATACATATGTAGAATATACCCAAAGTGGTGAAGGGTATCATAAAGTCGGCCCAGTCCGACCTTACTAATTTCCTTACTGGTTCATTCTATTAAAGTCAGTTGGTGAGAATTTATATAATTGTGTGTAATATTTATTTTTAATATTTTCGTAATTTTGTGATTGACCAGAGCTGTAATTATTAAATTGTTTAAATGACTTGAGGTGAAAGATCTGACAATTGCAGTGTTTTCAATTTTTTACTGAAAACCAACATCCGAAAATATCGGAATAAACGTCATATATATTTCATATTTATATGTGCGGAAGATGTTAAGACCGCATTCTTTCTATAGATATCGAAAATGAATAAATTAAATACTCTATATTTTCCCTGAAATACATTTTTCACATTTTTCCCATCGTTCCCCTGCCACTCCACATTTTAGAACGTCCGCCATGTTCGTACTCTTTGTGGCTGTGTTCAACGAATACCATACCATCTAAATGAAGTTCATTGAGATTCAATGAATTTCATAGAAAATTCAAATTTAAAAATTGTTCCCCAGAACCTCTCTCTCTCTCTCTTCTCCCTCACTCCCTGATGCATGCTGCATATAAATTGCAATTTCAATATAAACTTGGTAACATGCTCTTCCTGTTTGATGTGTGTGTGTGTGCGAGTGTGTTTTTCTCGTCCTTTGTTAATATGAAATATTGTACACTCGTGTGAAGAGGCATGATGTCTGTAATAGTTTGTTGCATGCCACATGCATTTCCCGGAAGTCTTCAAAAAAACATAGCTTTACGTAATTTACTATTTGAGACCAACAAAGAGATCCCCTCAGACCACAATTTTTGTTGGTGGTCGGTGAGTAAATAATTTAAACGTCAAGGCTGTTGTGAGGGTTTCTATTCTGTGTATTGTTTTTGTTGTAACATTCGGTTTTCTGTGTTCAAACCTCTGTTGCCAGTTTTGTTTCCTTGTTTTTTCTTCATTTTTAATTTTTCTCATTGCATAATTTAGCGATTTAATAACAGTTAGACGAGGCCACTAGGGTGGAATATTGCCTTCCTTAATGGTTGGCTTTTTTCTAAGACTTTTTTTAAATTGAGGGAATAAATTTGCATTTAATAAAAATGTATTAAGGATGAATAATAATCAAAAAAAGTTTTAAGGAAAGGAAAAATGTCGTATGGGCCGACTGTATGATACCAAACTCCACTTTGATAATATTAGGTTGGGGAAAAAAGAAATCCATTATTTTGTTCGTTGGAAAAAAAATATTCGCTTTTTTTAGTTGTGAGTTAGAAGCTTCGCCTGACGGATTTTCTCGATTTTCATTGCAAGTCTCAGTGACAGTGGGGACTCTGGGTAGAAAACGCCATATTGCGCAAAACTAAAATGGA